>NW_017674895.1:73207-74641 GCF_001879085.1 Nicotiana attenuata
AGAAAATCCAAACAATCCCCGGGAAGGAAACTGGGGCAGAAGTTCTGGTTATTGCATGAGATATGATTCCGAAAGTTGTAATATCAGACCCGCGTTTAAATTATTTTGAGCCTCTATACCTTTCTTTCTAACCCATCCAAAAGCCACATTACGGACCAAAGAAAGACCTTCCGATCAATCTTAACAAATGTCAATACAAGCAGGTAAAGTGATTTTGTTGGGGGACAACACTCTGGTGCCAGAAGGAAAAGATGAAATGAGAGAGTCTTACTGGTGAAAACCCTCACGGGCACCGTAAGGCGAAGTGAGTTTGAGAGATATTAAAAATGAGAGAGTCTTATTGGTGAAAATCCTCACGGGCACTGTAAGGCGAAGTAAGTTTGAGAGATATTATTGGTGAAACCCTCATGGGCATCGTAAGGCGAACATGAGTCTCCAGCTGTGCAAATACGAAAGTCTGTGGTTGAAAGATGCTTGAAACATGGCGAATAAAGCAAGGTTTGGGTTCTGTCAAAAGTTGGGCGTGAAAGTATGAGGCAACAAATGTGATAAGTAACAATTGATTGGTTGGGCAGACTAGGTTGGGATCCGAAGTGCATGGCACGATCAATGCAATCAGCCTTCCCATTCAGATAAGTCTTGTCCCTTTCTCTTCATTACCGCTCATTCATTGTCAGAGTTTTTCTATCCTCAACACCTTCGAGGTCATTGCATTTCAGTTTCTTAAAATCTGTCTGTAAGACGTCTTAGTGTTAGTTCCATCCAAAAAAAAAAAAAAAAAAAAAAAAACAAAAGAGGGATGTCAAAGCTAACTACCAGCTTCCCAGTTGGGTGGCACAACAAGTTGAGGACACGTCGAAAGGGAGTAAAACATGAAGGGTCAGTAAAGTCAGGGGAATAATCAGACGTTTGCAAGGAAGAGGCAAGGTTCATAGGAAAGGAACAGGAACACCAAACAGTAATATGAAACAAAACATATGGGTCAGCGAGATTTGAGGGATGAAAGTCAATTAGGAGATCGTGGCAAGTCAAAGCAAGTCCAGGAAGCAAGTCAGGGCGAAGTCGGAAGTGGGAGCATAGACAACAAGAATGCCAGCAGCTCGTCACCATTTACACTAACAATTTTCTTTGATTGAAACAGGGAATATTTTTCAAGCTTCTGCAATCAGGCGCCCACCTGGAGAACAAGGGAATATTTTTCAAGTTTCTGCAATCAGGCGCCCACCTGGATAACAAGGGAATATTTTTCAAGTTTTTGCAATCAGGCGCCCACCTGGATAACAAGGGAATATTTTTCGAGTTTCAGCAATCAGGCGCCCACCTGGAGAACAAGGGAATATTTTTCAAGTTTTTGCAATCAGGTGCCCACCTGGATAACAAGGGAATATTTTTCAAGTTTCTGCAATCAGGCGCCCACCTGGATAACAAGGGTAA
>NW_017674895.1:75153-76575 GCF_001879085.1 Nicotiana attenuata
GGCGCCACTGAAGAACACGGGAGAGTTTTTCAAGATTCTGCAATCAGCAATCAGGTGCCCACCTGGAAAACAAGGGAATATATTTCAAATCCAGCAACCAGGAGCCCGCCTGAAGAATAGAGGAACATTTTGCAATTAGCAGCAGTTAAACATCACCCAGAAGAACAGTGAAACATCCACACTCACAGTGCAAAACAACAACGCAAGAACTCCAGTAAAAGATCCAAGTTCAAGGCAACACAAAGAGCAAGTTAGAAGGCATAGATAGGACTTTTTGTAACACATAGTTTAGACTAGCTTCTTTATTTTTGACATGGTGTAATAAGGAGGTCAGCAAGCAGTAACAGCAACAACAGCAGCGCAATCACAGCTCCTGGTAGTCCCAGCTACCAAACCTTCCCGAACTACACTGACCTGATTCCTGTTTAGCCCAGGATATGTAGGCAACCTCTGAAGCAGGGTGCGGTCAAGTTTTTTTTCAAACCGCTTCACACGGAATACGCAGGTGGGCAAAAATCGTTCATTTCTGCTCACTTATCTTTGCACGAAAACTCTTCGTGTTTCCGGGCAAAGAGGGGCAGCTGTGAGCATGTGATTTTTGCCCTAAGCAGTAATTCCCAAAATTTCAAGCAAAATAATTTTCCTAGTATTTTATAATTTTGTGTGAGTTTTGTGGCATTCTTTGGTAATTGGTGCATTCATTTTACGCATTTAATCCATAAAAAAATACCAAAAATATGCATTAGCATTTAGGGATTTAATTTCATAATTTTAGTTAATTGGTCTTAGAATAAAATATAAAAAAAAATTGCAAGAAAATAGTCTTTTGCACTACTAGTTTTGCATTTGTGTCAAAATAGGTTTACAAGTAAATTTTAGGAATTAAAATAGCTTAATTTAGGTCTTTGCTTTGTTTAGGCATTTTATAAAAAATCAGAAAAAATAAACAAATACAAAAATACAAAAAATGTATACAAAAAAAGCAAAATAAGAAAATAATACAAATTGCCCGGATTGGGCTGCTTGTATTAATCCAAAAGAAGAACACCCAGCCCAAGCTTGCCCAGGCCCAATTCACCGCCCGGTCCAGTCCCTCCCATAACAAAACGACGTCGTTTTGACGTCGTTTAATCACGACCGTCCATCTCCCCATATCCAATGGCCCAGCTTTAATCTTGAATTTTACATAAAAGTGTCCGAATTATTCAGAAATTTTGAGACCAAACTCTTCTTCCTCGTACAAAACCTCAACTCTGCCGTCCTCCACCCTACCCCGCCCTAGCCCCACCGTCCCTCCACCCTACCCCGCCCTAGCCCCACCGCCCCTCCGCCGTCCGCCGCCGGCCGGAAATCGTCGCCGGCGGCGGCGATGCTCCGATGACCACCAAATTTACACCCCAGATTCCCCTTTTCTTCCTCTAC
>NW_017674895.1:76869-81629 GCF_001879085.1 Nicotiana attenuata
TTTTTACCCCTTTACCCTAAACTTCCCGGTTTTAACCCAAAGTTTACCCCCCCCCCTTAAAACCCAAAAAAACGTTTTTTAGTTTTACCCGTAAAAATTTACCTTTTCGGTTTAACACGGTTAAAACTTTTTACCCGTTTCCCCAAAAATTTTTTTACGAAAGTTTCTTTAAAAAAACTCGTTTAAAAAACCCTAACGTACGAGGGTACCCTTGGGGGATTTTACCTGTACCCGTAACCGTTCCTAATCATGTGGGTCTTGTGAAAATACATGATTAGGTATGTTACGTGTCAAGAATCCTCGAGGATTCAAGCAACAAGGTTGGCCGAGTCTTTAATCCGATTAGGTATGCTTATTTTTCTTTTGTTCTTGTATTCCAGTAATCATTGCATTTAATGCATAGCAGTAGTTTAATTTTGAATGTGCTTTAATCTTGATTTAATTACTGTTCCAAATTTGTTCGAATATTGCCTGGTCAATGGCAGTGTGATGTTAGTTCCAATTTAAATTGATAATTGTTTCTTAATGCAATATTTAGGGTTGATTGATTGGTTATAGCTGATTTAGGTTAGACAAAATTAACCATAGTCAGTATTAAGTTAATTAAAGGGGGCTTGGGTAGTCTAGCAATTTCAGGAGGCTTAAAGGGTAGTTTGGACATGGGAAAAGGGTACTTTCAGCAGGATTGGTAGTTTTTGAAGAGGTTTGAGGGTAGAATAGGGATTGTGATAGGCATGGAACTTTCTAGGAGGGACTATAGTGTAGATTCTAATAAACTTAGGTTAGTTTCTTGCATAACAAGTCAGAAATAGTGGGGTAAACACTGAAATTAGAATAGGGACTAAGGGGGGTAAAGAAAATCTGAAAATTGGACTTAGTTCACCTATAAATAGGCAGTCATTTTGCCTTGAGAAGGAGGTTTTTGAAGTTGAAGAAAGAGGAGGGGGTCTGAAAGTTTAAGAGGGGAAAGGGAAAGCATTCTGGAGAAGGGGGGTAAGTTTTGAAATATGAAATTGGGAGAAGTTTGAGTGGAGAACATTTTCTGAAATTTGGAGAGGAATTAGAGTTTTAAAAATAGAAAATCCCAAGGGAAAACACTGTTCCATCGAAAATCCTGAAAAATCTTTGAAGCTGTCGTGGTATTTATTCTGTGATAAGTCATGAACAACTAGGAGTACTCCATCTAAATTGTTAAATTGAATCTGGGTAGTCAATCTGGGGCTGAACTTTTGGTTTTGCAACTGTTGATGTCTTAGTTCATTGCTGGAATTTCAATCTTGTTCCTGAGCTTGTTGAATGAATTGAATTAAAACTGTCCTTCAACTTCCCCTGGACTGCTGTTGCGACTGTCACTGCTACTGACCTTCTCCTTTTCTTGTTTGCAATTACCAGGTACACATTTGAATCTGTCCTGCTGTAATCCTGAGTTTGAAATAGAATGCAAATTTCACTTACTTGACCTTGCTGCCTGGCCTTAGCATACTGATAGTTGCACGGATAGGTAGACTTGATTGTATACATAGTGTAGTTCAATTTTATACGTGTTAAACCATATAAACTGTATAAATTGGACTGCTACTGTGGTTGTTAGTTATAGCTTAGTCATTCTCATATTATATTGAGATCCAAACTAGGCATTGATTAGAATTAATTGATGTTTAATGTCTTTTTTCGTTAAATTCATGTTTTCAGTCTTAGAATGGGCAGATCACTGACGAAACTATCCAGGCCATGAATTGGGCCTAATACGACACAACTGTACAGTGGCAGGCCCAATATCTTCATGTTTTCTTTTAAAATTAAAATCTCTTCGTTGAGGCCCTGGGGCTTGACCTCGGAAGCCAGGTCTCATTGAATGCCAAGCTGGGCCTGTTTAAGGCCCATATTTGAAATAATAATATGAATAGTTCTGAACATGGGATTGAACAGCACTTTGGGCTAATTACCGAAGCCCAGCACACTGAAAGCCTCGCCGGCCTATCGAAGTTGCTTTTAAATTTAAGGATACTTGAATGGGATTAACAGTTTGGGCCTCCTGAGTAGCACATTCAAATTAAGAGGTTCTTCTTCTTGTTTAAGTGTGACTTGAGCTTGAGGCCCGAATTATGTGAATGTTAGTTTGTCACAATTAATCAACTAAGCCCCTTAGGTACAAAAGAGATGGAAATTGAATACGTTTAGCTTAGCCTTTAAATAAACACGAGATGAGCCTCGCAAAAAATAAAATCCCAAAACGCATGGCCTTCATTTAATTAATTTTAACTCTTTAGAATTTCGAGGCGTGCCATTTAGTGGATTTCCATGGCCCTCGCAAAGTTAACAACGCGTAGTTGCTTTAGGCGCGTTATTTTAATAATTTTACCTTCCTGAATACGGGTGCACATTTATGTGACCCAAATCCCAAATCTCAACGAAGTCGAAGTGTGTTAATAATCACGGGTGCACTGGTGCGACGTGGTTCAAGACGCATTTTTACGATGTTGCAATTCTCTTAAAATAACAATGACAGTGGTCCAAAGTTAAAACACATAGGTCAAAACATGTACTAAAATCAAATATGTAGCCAAATCCGACAGTTGAGCGACCGTGCTAGAACCACGGAACTCGGGAATGCCTAACACCTTCTCCCGGGTTAACAGAATTCCTTACTCGGATTTCTGGTTCGCTGACTATGAACAGAGTCATAATTTCCTCGATTCGGGATTCAACCGGTGACTTGGGACACCATAAAACTCCCAGGTGGCGACTCTGAATTCTCTAGAATAACAAATCCCGTTTCGATTGTCACTTCAAGTTGGAAATAACTCCCTTTACTACGCCTTTGCGGGTGTAGTAAACTTAAAAGGAGGTGTGACAATTACCTTATTTTTTTCCTCTCATCTTGCCCTTCCTTATTATTAAATAATCATATTTTATCCTTTACCCTACTTTTTGTATATAATAATTCTACTTCATATCCTATTTTTTCTTAGTAATCTTGCAAGTTTATTCTTCATATTATTGGTGTGTGGTATCATGAAACGACGACAAATAATACAATCTATCCAAAAATTGCATTCATTAAACAATACAACATAATACAATACTATATATTGTGAAACGACGTATAACATGATACGACCCACGAAAGCCAACATGCGCTTTGGATGTCAATTGATGGCTACTTTCGCAATTGGAGGTTATGCGTGCGATTTTCCATCAATTGAAGACGGTGTAATTGGAGGTTGTACTTGTAATAAGCGACGACACTTAGTTTCTTAGAATTAGCTTAGGGATATTTGGGTCATTTATAGTACCCACTCCAGTATAAATAGCCCTTAAGGTTTTCATTTTAGTGGAACTAATTTTGATAAATGATGAATATTCTTTTAAGACGTGTAATGGTGATTTGCCATTGTTGATGACAACTTTATTCAAGGTATGTTTTTCAAGTGGAATCACACTTCCACTTGAAGGTATTCCTATGATTTAGATTTATTTTGTTATGTAATTGATAATAGGTGAATTTAACTATAATCACGCCTTAAATAACCACTTTCTTGTATAGTTTTGATGATAAAAGTGATAACAAAATGCTCTTATTAGTGCTTTTCATGATTTGCAGGTGATATATGACCAGGGAAGGCTAGGGAGTACTTTTGGAGTCAAAAATGAAGAAAAAGAGGCCAATTGTGAAATTCCCCAAGTAAACCACGCAAAACAGGCCCGAAGATTCAGAGAACTGGGTTGACCGCGGTTCTACCGCGACCGCGGTAGAACCGCGGTGGAAGAGAGCTGCGGATAAATTGAGATTCAGAGAAGGCATTTGGCCGCGGTTTGACCGCGATCGCGGCAGAACCGCGGCGGAAGCAGAAAACTTCAGGGACTAAAGTGTAAAACACGGGATTTTTAGACCTAAACCCTATTTTAAATACAAGACTTCGCCCAAGAGAGGCATGTATTGAATTTTAGAGTATCTTGGCAAGAAAAACAATTGTGAGAGATCACCCAAAACATCTTTCTTCTTTTCTTTGATTTTTATTGCTAGTTATGATGAATTCTATCTTAGTTTGTTTTCCCATAGCCATGAGTAGCTAAATCCTTTGTCTAAGGCTTTGATGGAACCTATTGGGGGATGAACATCTTGTTTATGTGAATACAAATTGCTAGTTTCAATCTCTATTTGTTCAACTTTGTGCTTGTTGTAGTTAATTGACAGGATCCTCAATTAGCTGTGCCTATTTAGTGTGCATAACTTGGAAAAGAGTACATATTTAGGTTATTGTTGAACAACACCACTCCCAAAGTATAAGAGGAATCTATAATTGCGGGTTTAAAGGCGGGATTAGGGATAACGAAGCCTTGGGTGTAATCTAAAGTGAATTGTGCTAAATAAAGTAAGCTAGTGTATCTCGGGAGAGTGCAATTAGTATATTACTGTGATTACTCGGGAGAGATTTACGGTAAGATGAGCGTTCATGATTAATAGAGATGTGTTGGTAAATTTGTATGAGCATAAACAGAAGGGATTCTTTCAGATAGGGGAAATCATTGCCTTAGCTTCTTCTCATCATTGTTTACAACCTTAGCATTTTAATTTACAGCTGTTTGATTTACTTGCAATCGTAGTTAGTAAAGCAACCTTCAACTGTGATTCAAACATCTGGAAAACTGGTTCTGAAGAGTTTAGTGGGTCTAAAGATAGTGATTGATAGGTTAACTCTCTGTGGATTCGACCCTGGGCGTAATACTCGGGTTATATTTGCAACGTCCGCAGAGTC
>NW_017674896.1:0-3257 GCF_001879085.1 Nicotiana attenuata
CTCCGCCAACCAAGCCATCAATTGGGGAGCCACCGGTGTTGGAGTTGAAACCACTTCCTCCACACCTCAGATATGAATTCTTGGGCTCTAATTCTACTCTTCCAATTATTCTTTCTTCTTGCCTTACTAACTTGCAGGTTGAGGCCACTGTGGAGGTGCTCCAAAAGCGAAAAAGGGCAATAGGATGGACTTTGGCAGACATCAGGGGAATAAGCCCCGCATTTTGCATGCATAAGATCATTTTGGAGGAGGATGCACGGCCATCTCTTGAACATCAAAGGAGACTCAATGAGGTGATGCAAGAAGTGGTAAAGAAGGAGGTTATCAAGTGGCTTGACGCCGGTGTGGTTTACCCGATCTCGGACAGTTCATGGACCTCTCCGGTCCAATGTGTGCCAAAGAAGGGTGGAATGACGGTAGTGACCAATGCCAACAATGAGTTGATTCCTACTCGGACAGTTACGGGTTGGAGAGTGTGTATGGACTATAGAAAGCTGAACAAGGTGACAAGAAAAGATCATTTCCCACTACCATTCTTGGATCAAATGCTTGATCGTCTTGCGGGCCGGGCCTTTTATTGTTTTCTAGATGGCTACTCGGGGTATAATCAAATTCTCATTGCCCAGAGGATCAGGAGAAGACAACCTTTACATGTCCTTATGGCACATTCGCGTTCTCGAGAATGCCATTTGGATTATGTAATGCCCCAGCGACCTTTCAAAGATGCATGATGGCAATCTTCACCGACATGGTGGAGGATATCTTAGAGGTATTCATGGACGACTTCAGTGTGGTGGGAGATTCATTTGAAGAATGTTTGGTGAACTTGGATAGGGTTTTGGCAAGATGTGAAGAAACCAACCTTGTGCTCAACTGGGAGAAATGCCACTTTATGGTGCAAGAGGGAATTGTATTGGGCCACAAAATCTCAAGGCAAGGAATTGAAGTTGATAAGGCAAAAATAGAGGTTATCTCAAGACTTCCTCCCCCTACCTCTGTCAAAGGGGTGAGGAGTTTTCTGGGTCATGCCGGGTTCTACCGGCGGTTCATTAAAGATTTTTCCAAAATTGTGAACCCGCTTTGCAAGTTGTTAGAGAAGGATGTCAAGTTTATTTTTGATGAGAAATGCATGGAGTCTTTTGAGTTACTGAAACACAAGTTGACAACAACCCCTATAATCACTGCTCCTAATTGGGACTTGCCTTTTGAACTTATGTGTGATGCGAGTGATGTAGCAGTTGGGGCGGTGCTAGGCCAAAGAATCAACAAAATGTTCTGTGTATTATGCTAGCAAGACTATGAATGAGGCTCAGAGAAACTACACTGTGACAGAAAAGGAGCTATTGGCTATTGTGTTCGCGATGGAGAAATTTAGACCTTACCTTATGGGGGCAAAGGTGATCATACACACAGACCATGCAGCCCTTCGGTATTTGATGACTAAGAAGGATTCGAAAGCAAGATTGATGAGATGGGTGCTACTCCTTCAGGAATTTGATTTAGAGATTGTGGATAGAAAGGGAAGCGAGAATCAAGTTGCCGACCATTTGTCCCGATTAGATGAAGATGGGAGACCAAGTGATGGTACTGAGATCAATGATAGGTTCCCTGACGAGCAGCTTCTTTCCGTTTCTATGTGTGAAATGCCATGGTTCGCGGACATCGCCAACTTCATTGTGACTGGTAACATCCCGTGCGAGCTCTCTTCCCCCCAAAAGAAGAAACTCAAACGGGATAGTTAGATTTTTATTGGGATGATCCGTATTTGTTTAAAATTTGCACGGATGGAGTAATAAGGAGATGTGTGCCGGAAAGTGAACAAATAAGCATATTGGAGGCTTGTCACTCCTCTCCCTATGGTGGCCATCACGGGGGGGGTGAGGACAGCCTCAAAAGTTTTGAGTTGTGGCTTCTATTGGCCCACGTTGTACAAGGATGCTAGTGAATTGGTGAAGAGTTGTGATGCATGTCAAAGAGCCGGCGGTATCTCCAAGAAGGATGAGATGCCCCTCAATGCAATTCTTGAGGTGGATATTTTTGATGTTTGGGGCATCGATTTCATGGGTCCGTTCGTGAGCTCTTGTGGTAATACTTACATTCTCGTGGCGGTGGACTATGTTTCAAAATGGGTGGAAGCCGTGGCCCTTCCCAACAATGAAGCCCGAAGTGTTGTAGCATTTTTTAAGAAGAGTATCTTTACGAGATTTGGTTCTCCCTGGGCCATTATTAGTGATGGGGGGTCCCATTTTTGCAACAAAACTTTTGATTCATTGCTTGCTAAGTATAGAGTTAATCACAAAGTGACCACTCCCTATCATCCACAAGCTAGTGGACAAGTGGAAGTATCAAATCGAGAGATAAAGAGTATTCTGTCCAAAACGGTGAATGCTAATAGGACCGATTGGTCGAAGAAATTGGATGATGCTCTTTGGGCTTATCGGACTGCTTACAAGACTCCAATTGGTATGTCTCCGTATCGGTTGGTGTTTGGTAAAGCTTGCCATCTTCCAGTGGAACTTGAACACAAGGCTATGTGGGCATTGAGGAAGTTGAACTTGGAATGGGATGTTGCAGCAAATCTCCGAGTGGAGCAATTGAATGAGCTTGATGAGTTTAGATTTCATGCTTACTCCAGCTCGTCGTTATACAAGGACAAGATGAAGTACCTTCATGACAAGTATGCTCGGGGTAAAGAATTCAAGGTGGGTGACATGGTTCTTCTCTTCAACTCCCGATTGAGGTTATTCCCGGGAAAGCTCAAGTCTAGGTGGAGTGGTCCATTTGAAGTTGTGGGGGTGACTCCATTTGGTGCTATTGATCTCAAGAACAAAAATGATGAGGTTTTCCGAGTCAATGGGCATCGTGTGAAGCATTACTTGGGGAAGATTGATGATAGCCATGTGGTGGCACTCATTCATTTGACGTGATATGATGGTAACATTCGTCGTGCCGCGACGTTAAATCAGGCGCTTCTTGGGAGGCAACCCATGTCTTTTTAATTTCTGTTGTAGATTAGGATTTTTGAGCTAATGGTTCGTGAGATGTTGCAGGAATTGTGGTGAATCAGTGCAAAACACTGTGAAAAAGTACACAGTCTCTGAAGTTGGCTAGTGCGGCTGCACCCCTGCTTGCGCGGTCCGCACCAGCCAAAGCCAGTATTTGAAGTCTCTGAAGTTGGTTCATGCGGTCGCATCCCATGTTTGTGCGGTCCGCATTGCACCACGCGGCCGCGTCCACATTCATGCGCCCGCGTCAGA
>NW_017674896.1:5530-9100 GCF_001879085.1 Nicotiana attenuata
TTGATAACTGTGATTTTGACACGTTTTATGCCCAAACTTGCCTATGCTTTATGTATGATTTGCCATAAAATATACCCAGAATGCTTATAAGTTGTGCTTGATCGCAGGTTTGAGCAACAAGGTGATGAAAGTCAAAAATCGGCTCGAAACAGAGTGAAACCTGCTCAAGTGTCAAAGATCATGAAAGCATGGATATTCAGAACTTGGTGCGGACCGCACCATCATGTCATGCGACCGCACCACTGAAGTTCAGAGGGTGGCATTCTCAGCTCCAACCAATGCGGCCGCGCTGCAAGTTCACGCGGTCCGCACCATAAAAGTTCAGAGAGTTGGCATTCTCAGTCCCAGCCTATGCGGCCGCACTACAAGTTCACGCGGTCCGCACCTCAAAAGTTCAGGGACCATCACAAGCCACTAATGCGGCCGCACTACAAGTTCACGCGGTCCGCGCCAGTCATCATGCGGCCGCACTTCATCATTGTGCGGTCCGCGTCAACATCTTCAGAAAGCAAGTCTCAGAAGTAAAGCAACCCAGTGCGGCCGCGTGTCATCATCGTGCGGACCGCACAAACCCCGCAGGGGTATTTTTGTCCGGTTTTTCTTAACTTAGTATAAATAGAATATTTGCCATTTTTAGGGTACGAATTAGATACAGAAGAGCTGCTGCACTCGTGAGACAAAAGTCTTAGCCTATTTTGGGCATTTTTCATTGTGTTTAACGTGGATTCTTGTAGTTTTACCTTCTAGTTAATTAATATGTTCATTTTATCTATTTCTCCTTCAATTTCTGTTGTTATTATGGCTAGCTTAACCCATAAGCTAGGGTTGTGGCTCAACCTTAGTGTGGGTAATTAATGTGTATGATTGTTTAATGTTTGAATGATGTTGGGTGTTTGATATTTGGGTTATTTTTATGTTTTCACTTGGATTTGGTGGTTGCAAACACTAAGTCTAGCTTTGTGGTTCTTGACTCTTCTTGAGAAAGAGTGTCTATGACTCCAAAATTAACCCAACAAGGAATTGGGATGCACCTATGAGAATAGTAGTCCCAATTAACGGGTAAAACCTCGAGAGAGCAATTACCCAACTTGAACCCTAAGTTGTTTGGTTTGTTAGCCTACCCAATTGGTCTCGAGAGAGTTAATGGGCAAAATCATTCTTTCTACCGAGAGGTGTGAGAGTGAGTGCTACCGTGCAACAGTTATATCATAAGCCCCATAATCATCATTCTCGTATTAGGAATCTCTACCCGTTAATTGACCACCTAGGTAAATGCCACGACTCTAGTGCCTTTCTCTATCTTGCATACAACCTAGATTTGATATCTTAGCATAATTTAGTTATAATTAGTAGTTGTTAAATTGTAGTTGATAATCACAAAGAAAAACCCAAAAATGATAGAAGATCAATTAGAAGCAAACTCGCATTTCTAGGCTAAACAAATATCCAACTCCCTTCCTAGCTCCCTGTGGAAATTGACCCCGATACCACTATTGGGTAAAAGTATTAGCGCCCACTCTTCCTAAGGTTGAGTCTGCTGCGACCTAATCAATTTTCCATTCTATGTACCATTGGGAGTGCGGAATTTGCAAAGGCCTTGTGTGATTTGAGAGCAAGTATAAATTTGATGCCTTACTCTGTATTCAAAACTTTGGGTATTGATCAACCGAGAGCTACTTCAATGAGAGTGCAAATGGCGGATCGCACAATGAAGAGGCCGCTTGGTATTATTGGTGATGTTCTTGTCCGGGTTGACAAGTTTATTTTGCCTGTGGATTTTGTGATTCTCGACTGCGAAGTTGACTATGAGGTGCCTATAATATTGGGAAGGCCTTTCCTAGCAACAGGGAAGGAATTGGTTGATGTGGAAGCAGGGGAGCTCACCTTCTGGGTGGGTGATGAAAAAGTTGTCTTCCACATTTGCAAATCAATGAGGCAATCGAATAGTACTGAAGTTTGCTCTCTTGTGGATCTTGTGACGGAGGTGATAGTTGATGATGCGAGTGCCATGATCAATGTGGAGGATCCTTTGGAAGCTGTATTGTTGAACCATGATGTGACTGAGGATGAAGGCTTGGTAGAGTATGTCAATGCTTTGCAAGGATGGGTTTTTACACATATGAACCCCGAAAACTTTCCTTGGATCTGGAAAACCGAAAGACTCTACCAACAAAGCCCTCAATCAAGGAACCTCCCGTATTAGAGTTGAAGCATTTGCCTTTACACCTCAGGTATGTATTCTTGGGCCCTAGTTCAACTTTACCTGTTATTCTTTCTTCGTGCTTAACTAACGTGCATGTCGATGCCACCTTGGAGGTGCTCCAAAGAAGGAAGAAGGCAGTTGGCTGGTCTCTAGCGGATATTCGGGGGATAAGCCCCGCCTTTTGCATGCACAAGATTATACTTGATGATGATGCCAAAACCTCCATGGAACATCAAAGGAGGTTGAATGAGGCTATGCAAGAGGCCGTCAAGAAGGAAGTGATAAAGTGGCTAGATGCAGGGGTTGTGTACCCCATCTCAGATAGTTCATGGACTTCACCGGTATAATGTGTGCCGAAAAAAGGGGGGTATGACTGTGGTCACAAATGAGCAAAATGAGTTGATCCCCACTAGGACTGTCACCGGATGGAGGGTATGCATGGACTACCGGAAGCTGAATAAAGTGACCCGCAAAGATCATTTTCCATTGCCCTTTCTTGACCAAATGTTGGATAGACTTGCCGGGCATGCCTACTACTGCTTTTTGGATGGTACTCAGGCTACAACCAGATTTTGATTGCACCAGAGGACCAAGAGAAAACCACCTTCACATGCCCATACGGGACCTTTGCATTTTCACAGATGCCATTTAGTTTGTGTAATGCACCAGCTACCTTCAAGCGGTGTATGATGGCTATCTTTACAGACATGGTGGAGGACTTCTTGGAAGTGTTCATGGATGATTTTAGTGTTGTGGGTGACTCCTTTGAAGAATGCTTGAAGAATCTTGACAAGGTGCTAGCCCGATGTGAAGAGACAAATCTTATGCTGAACTGGGAAAAATGGCACTTTATGGTCGAGGAGGGCATTTTCCTCGGCCATAAGATCTCAAAGAACGGTATTGAGGTGAACAAGGCGAAGATTGAAGTGATTTCAGAACTTCCTCCTCCTACTTCCGTCAAGGGGGTTAGGAGCTTTTTTGGGCATGCGGGGTTCTACCGAAGGTTCATCAAGGACTTTTCAAAGGTGGTGAATCCCTTGTGCAAATTGTTGGAAAAGCATGCGAGGTTTGTGTTTAATGAAGAATGCATGAAAGCTTTTGAACTTCTCAAGTACAAACTGACAACCACTCCCATTATTACTGCACCCAATCGGAGCTTACCCTTTGAGCTTATGTGCGACGCAGCTGATGTTGCGGTAGGAGCGGTCTTGGGGCAAAGGGTGAACAAGATGTTTCACCCGGTGTATTATGCAAGCAAAACTATGAATGATGCCTAGGTTAATTACACGGTGACAGAAAAAGAGTTGCTAGCCATAGTGTTTGCCATGGAAAAGTTTAGGCCTTATCTCATGGGTGCCAAAGTGATT
>NW_017674896.1:9976-13479 GCF_001879085.1 Nicotiana attenuata
TATTCAACTCTCGGTTACGACTGTTTCCAGGAAAGCTCAAGTCAAAATGGAGTGGCCCTTTTGAAGTGGTGCATGTAACTCCGTTTGGTGCTCTTGATTTGAAAAACAAAAATGGTTAAATCTTCCGAGTTAATGGGCACCGAGTGAAGCACTATCTTGGCAAGTCTGATGACAGCCACGTGGTGGCAATGATCCATTTCAAGTGATTGATGGTAACCTGCGTCGTGCCGCGACGTTAAATCAGGCGCTTCTTGGGAGGCAACCCATGTGTTTTTCTTTCTTTTTGATTTTCTTCTTACTATAGGCTTTGTTTTGGACTAACTGGTTGTGAAGTTTGTGTAGGAATTATTGTGCGGTGCAGGATTGTTGCTGGAAAAAATTGCCTTAAGTGTGAGAATTACGCTGACCGCGCTCAAAAATTCGCGGTCAGCGGTTGCTTTTTGCGGGGGTGTAAACGGTCCGTGGACGCGGACTTGAAAAAGTACAAAATAGCAACTCTCTGAAGTTCTATTCGCGTCCACGGTGGAAATTCCGCGGTCCGTGTCTCTCTTTCGCGATCGCGCTCATTTTTCCGCTCTCAGCGGTTCCTTCTTGGTAACTGCCCTTCAAAAAGGTAAAAGCATAGACAACGGTGTAATTCCGCAGCAGCGCCAGGTAAGGTCTGTGGGGCCCTGTACTTTTTAGTGTAAATAGAAGGTCATTAGCCCTTTTACCCTTTTTGAACCCTTGACTCCCACTGCACCTAAAAGCACTGTTCATCCTCATATTGTGGTCTTTCAATCTCAATCACTCAAAAGTCAGTCTTTTACTACACATCTCACAACTGGTATGCTCGAATAATTGTGTTAATTTTATTCGTTTCTTTTCTTTCATCTTTATTTTACTATTTCTTTATAGTTAGGGTTAATTAGTTGTTAATTAGTTGATGCTAATTATTTATGAGGATACTTGTTGTGCATGCCTAGTAGGGGTTAGTGGTGTTCATGATACCTGTTAATGTCTAAAAAAAGTGAAAACCCTAGGTTGCCCGTTTCTTTTTTGAATTCCGTGGCCCCGGCTAAAATTCCGCGGTCAGCGTTCATATAGTGTATTGAGTTAAAAAGGTTTGTTTTTCGCGGTCAGCGGTGGAAATTCTGCGGTCAGTGGCCTGCTTTACGCGGCCGCACTTATTTTTTCGCGGACCGCAGATTTTAAGTTTAGAGTCCTGCTAAGTTGGGTCCGCGGCCGTGTTCGTTTTTTCGCGGACAGCGTTGCAACTTTCGCGGCCGCGCCCAAAATTCTGCTCTCAGTGGTGGTCAAACTTCAGAGACTGGGTAGTCTGAACCCTAGTCTTCCGTGGCTGCGCCCCTTTTTCTGCTGTCAGCGGGCCCTTGCTGTTAGAAACACTATCAACTTTTCATCTGCTTTCCTATGATATTATTTTAACAACAATACTAATGAGCTTTCACTGATTGTGTATACAGACAATGGTCCGATTTAGAGGCACGGTGATAAACAAAAAGGGAGGGCTGAATCCTCCCGAGGCAGGGGAAAAGGAGGACAAGGAAGGACCAAGTTACCACTTGCGGTCTAGAAATCTATAGGGAAGCTGCGGAAAACCATCAAAGCTATGGACAAAGCCGCATCTCATTCTGAAGGAAGTAAGTATGTCCCTTCCCGGGAAGTTTCGGAAGGAGACTCAGTGCCAACCCATGTTCCCACGGACTTTCCAGAGAAATTTCAATTGCGAGATGAACCTACACCATCTGGTTCTTCTAAGTCGTCTGATGGCTCAGAAAAGAGTAGTGAGGCTTCAGCATCAGCTTCTCCACCTGCCACACCTTTGGTCTCACCAATGAACCCTATTGATGTAGATGCTGAGATCCCTGATGACGGGAGGGGTGGTGACACCCAGGCAGGAGAGTTAGAGAGAATAAGGAACCCCGTGGTATGGCAAGAACGGTTTGTTAGTTAGAAAGCCTACCACAAATTCTGAGAATGGTGGCCGCAGAGGTCTCTCACCCTCGAGAGGCAATTCATAGAAAAGGATCTTCTACCCCACAACCCCAATGTGAAGAGGCATTTTGATGAAATAGTGGGGTGGAAATTCTTTACAAGCAAGCTGTCGGAGGCCAATAAATATTTAGTCAAAGAGTTCTGTGCCAACGTAGCCCACATCAAAAAGGGCACCTATGTGACCAAGGTGCGGAACCGGAAGATTAGATTTGATGGCAAGGTGCTGAATGACTATTCTGGGTTCAATGATGAGGATGAGTCCCTGTATCTGGAGAAGGTGGCTATGGATGATTTAGCCCGCCCTTGGCTTGCATCGGTGATCGCTATTCTTGAGACTACTCCAGCTTGGCTGACACTTGGGGCCCCGATCTATAGGAGCACTTTGAGCTTTGAAGCGAAGGGGTGGTCTACTTTCGTGTGCAGCCGGTTAGACCCTACTACACATGACAGTGATATGCCGTTTTCCTGGGCTCTTATTGTGGGGGCTATCATGGCGGGGTACCCGATCAATGTCGAGAATATTATGGCCAAGGTGATTAATAGAGCGGTTGGAAAAGATGAAAGTTCATATCCTTTCCCCAACTTCCTCACCATGTACCTAGAAGATCAGGAAGTAGAAGGAAGGGACTTTGACACCAAAGTGAAACCAAAGAGGCCATTCTCCTTGTACAGCCTTCAGGGTCCGGACAACCCCAAGTCCACGGGCAAAGCCACTACTTCCACTGGCCAGTCTAAAGAGCCAGGGGTGGTGGCCACTGGTTCTGAGCCTTCCACTTCCATGCCACATCGGACCATCTACTTCTATGCCTTCTTCATCAATATACCCTCTCACTGTACTGAGGGTTAATCAGACTCTTTCCAGCATCAATAACTGGATGCAGGCAGCTACATCTAAGCTGTCTGTCCTATCCAGCACAGTGGCAGCTCAGTCAGTTCCAGTACAGCCTTAGGTGCCCGCTTCAGTGGAGGAATCTCTAAAGGAGCTTCTGGACAACCAGAAGAAGCTCCTAGATAATCAGAAGCTTATCATGGATGCTTTGGAGGCACAAGAAAAAGCAATCAAGGACCTGGGCAAACAAACGAAGAAGATGAAGAAGACTTGGGGCCTCAAAGGAGTCAATACAGCTGCTGAGCAAGGAGGTTGAGAACATTAGATCAGCTGGAGATATTCCACTGGACTTACTCTCGGAGGAGCCAGTCCCAACAGATCAGGCAGCACAGGCACCAGAGTAGGAAGCTGACAGAGAGCCCATGAGGAGAGGGGTGATCCCCAAAACTGAGGATTTGGAGATTGAGTTGGAGGACCCAGAGGGAGGTGACTCAGGCCAGCCACAGGACCCAGCCGGTGACCCCATGCAGAAGGAGGCATCATAAGGAATTCTTCTTTACTCTCTACCCTTCCACTATTCTATTTTTGCTGATAGCATTGAGGACAATGCTACTTTTTTATTTTGGGGAGGGGGGGGGGGGTCGGGTATTTTAGTTAGTAGTAGTAGTAGTTTAGGTTA
>NW_017674896.1:15200-29190 GCF_001879085.1 Nicotiana attenuata
GCGCGTTGAGGCAAACGCTGAGGCGGTAACTTTTACGCTATCCGAGAAATCAAGTCCAAACAAAGCATAAAAGTGAAGAAACGCGGTCCGCGCTTGTTTGCGCGGCCGCGAAAGTCCATATGTTGAGGCGCTCATTATTTCACTAACAGCGACACCTCCGTAGGAGTATTTTTGTCCAGTAATTTCAGCTGTGTATAAATAGTTCCTTTTCACATTTTAAGGTCATCTTTTGTTTGAGGAGCTCATGAACAGCCATATTTTACTACTTAGAGTAATTTTAAGAGCAGCTTTAGCTATTAATCTTAGATTTTATTCTTGTAATCAACGTTTATGGCTTATATTTCATCTCCATCTTTGATTTCTACCTATGATTATGAGTAGCTAAACCTATTAGCTAGGGTTGTGACCCAACCCTAGTGTGAGTATTTAATGGGTCTTCAATTTTAGGGCTTAATGTTTATGGTTAATGATATTTAGCTTGATTCAATGCTTTTAATTATAGAATTGGTGGTTGCAAACACTGATTCGTGCCTTTATGACTTAGACTCTTTTTGAGAAAGAGGGACTAAGTCTAGAAAATTTAGGCTAACAAGGAATTGAGGTGCATTCAAGAGATTGATAGCCCCAATTAAAGGGTTAAACCTAGAGATAGTAATACCCGACTTGAGCCAATTTTACTTGCATTGTTAGAACACCCAATTGGGCTTGAGAAAGCCAATTAGGGCAAAGTCACTCAAACTACCGAGAGGTATAGAGTGAGTAATTATGTGTAAAGGTTATATCATGACCCCAAATATAACAAGCTTGTCCTAAATTCTAGACCCCATTAGACACTCGCCTAGGTGTAAGTCACTTCCCTAGTGCTTTTTATCAATTGAGAAAAATCCTACAAAAATATTGTACTTCGATTATTTTTAGCAATCAGTAGCATTAAATGTAGAATATAAGCAAAACCAAGCATGGTTAGAAGTGCAATTAAGAACAACACGCATAGCTAGATTGGATAGAAACCCAACTCCCAACCAATATTAGCTCCTTGTGGATATCGATCCCGACCTTTCGGGTAAAAGCTGCATCGACCACTCCTTGCCATTATATAGTGATGTAGGGTTGGAGCCGATCACTTTTGGCGCCATTGCCGGGGAGCTAAACGATTTTGGCTATCTATATGACTAGTTGTATGTCTTATTTTTCTTTCCTTCTATTTTACTAACTTGTGTGAGTTAATTGATTCAGGTACAACATGGCAAATAATGATCCTATTGGAAATGTTCTCCTGGGGGAGGAGGTAGATGATAACGCTGAAGATGAGGTACCTCTAGTACCTGAAGCTCAAAGAAGAGGCCGTCAAGCCAATGATAACATTCTAGACCCTCCCCCAGCTCCTCCGCGAGTAGCTCCTCGGGTGCTTCCAAATGAAGGTTACGCAAGTGCAATTGTCCCACCCCGGATTCGGGCGGGCAATTTCCAGATTACAAATGTTATGTTGACCTTATTGGAGCAAAGAGGGTACTTCACAGGCGCTCCCCATCAGAATGCATATAAACATCTAAAGGGCTTTGTGGATACGTGCTGGGGAAGCAAACAGACAAATGTGTCGAAGGATGCATTGACAGTGAGATTGTTCCCTTTTTCACTTAGAGGGAAAGCTTTGGACTGGATCGAAGGACTTCCCAACCATTCCATCACTACGTGGGATGAGTTGTCCGAGAAGTTTATAGCCAAGTTTTTCTCGTCAGGGCATATGGCGACATTGAGATATGAGATCTTGGCCTTCAAACAGGAACCAAATGAACCACTTCATGAGATCTGGGAAAGGTATCGGACGATGGTGAAAGAATGTCCGAACAATGACATGACCGAAGCAATGATCCATCAAACATTCTACCATGGCATCAACACTACCAATCAGTGTGTGGTGAACCAGCTAGCAGGGGGAAACTTTATGAACATAGGCTAGATTGACAAACTTCGAATCGAGATGAATGAGGTCCAAGCCATGGCCGATGGGTGGATAAGAAAAATGGACCTGCTGGCTTCGGAGAAGGAAACTGCCAAGGCGAGGCTGTCATCGGTGGAGGTCTGATTCCGAGTGGAAAAGGAGAAAGCTGACAAGTGGTCTCAACTGAATGAAAATCTCCGCACACAGCTGAGCTCAACTGTTGCAGAGAATACAAGGAAGTGATGTCCAAGTTGGATACAACCTCTGCCGATGCCTATTAAATGGTGGCCCAATACAATACTGATGTGGAGGTAGCCGAAGCCCGCCTAATGGCAAAGGCTGAATATATAAAGTGGCTATCCCAAAGAGAGACCCTCGAGGAAATCCACGTCCGAGGTTTTGACCCGTCGGCTAAAATCATGGAAGCCAAAAAATCCGAGGCCGAGGCGAAGAGGCTTTGCGAGCCTGAAGGTGCCGAGGGCTTTGAGGGTTCCGATGGCTCAGAGGGTTCCGACGGCTCTAGCGACGAGTCGGGCCCTGGTAAAAGATTAGGCGTAGATGCCATAGTACGTTTTTAGTTTTTGTCTTATGTACATATTTTGTTTGTTTTGAGGCCGTCTTTTAATAATTTCTATTCTTGGAATGTTTCTAATGCCTTAGAATAGAATCTAATGTATTTATAGGGCGCATACATTTTTTTCAGAAGTTCGAATGGAGCCAGACTTCGATGCAACTTTGTTTTCTTGAGGCTTTGAAAACTCGGTGTGAACGGATGTTTTTTCAAGATGCTTAAGTGATTTTAGATGATGCTTTTGCTGAGGTTAACCTTTTAGAAGGTTTTAAATTTTTATAAAGGCCTTACTTTTAATTGCGAGTTTCAGACGTCTCCGAGCCGTTATTTGGGTAGCCGTAGCCTTTTGTTTTTGGGCACCGCCTAATAGGTTTGGTGCTCCTGGGATTTAGTATCCCGGTTTATTCAAACATTTTTTGGACGATAGTCCCCGAGTAAGGGTAGCCCTTGGGCTCGATAGTCCCCGAATAGGGGTAACCCGTGGGCTCATAGGATCCGGGTTTAAAGAGGCAAGAAAATGCGTAATAGCAAGGCGGAACTTTCTTTCATTTCAATGTGTAAAATACATGATAAAAATTTGTATCATGGCTAAGGTGGGCTATGTGAGCACGATTCTTACGACCGTTTGGCCCATACAGTGTATCCTAACCACTGAGCCTTAGCTACTCAAGTACAAATTGACCTTCTTTCCTTGCTAAGAACCTTAACCCGAGGGTGATGGTCCCAGTATCTGAGATCGAGCTATAGAAGGCTCATATACTGTTGATGCGCCCATCGACTCCAGTTTGAGACCGGCCTTAAAATATAAGTTACCGCGATTTACCGTGGCCTCATTAAAAACCTTGCCGAAAAAAACATTTTCGGACAAAATTGGCTCAAGGGAAAAAGAGCGCAATGCATGCTTTCAGTGCAAATAGCCACGTCCATCCTTGGCCGTTGCCTTCAAGTGTTAGTCCAATTCATAATATTATCATATAGTAATTAAGATCGTACCTTAGCAGTAGTACCGCTTTAAGTGTGCCACGTTCGAGTTGTTCGGTAGTTGTACATCGTTTCCTGCTTTGAGTTTGTATGAGCATTTGCCGGTAATTCCAACTACTTGATATGGTCTTCCTAATTCGGTCCCATCTTTCCCTCATTTGGGTTCCGGGTGTGCAAAGTTACTTTTCTCAATACCAAGTCCCGATCTTGAAGTGTTAGAGGTTGGCTCTTTGGTTGCAGTATCTTTCTATCTGTTGTTTCTTGGCGGCCAACCGAACTAGGGTAGTCTCACACCTTTTATCCAATAGTTCCAGGCTCGTGATCTTCGGTCGCATATCGGAACCTAAGGCTCGGTTCTCCTACTTCGACTGGTATTAAGGCTTTAGCACTGTAGACCAGTAAGAACGGGGTGGCCCTGGTACTAGACTTCGAGGTCGTACGGTATGTCCACAGGACTTCGGGCAAGATTTCCGTCCATCTCCCTTTGGCATCGGTCAACCTCTTTTTTAGGTTTGGAGAGTGGTCTTGTTTGTAAATTCTTCTTATCCGTTTCAACTTGGGTGGTAGGGTGTTGATAGTATCTTCTAAATCTTGTGTTCTTCGAAGAACTTATTACCTTACTACCGATGAATTGTTTCCCATTGTTGCAAATGATTTCGGACGGTATTCCAAATCGGCATATTATATGGTCCCAGGTGAAGTCAATGACTTCTTTTTTGCCGACTTTCTTGAACGCTTGATCTTCGACCCATTTGGAAAAATAATCGGTCATGAATAGTATGAATTGAGCCTTACCGGGTGCCCACGGAAGGGGACCAACAATGTCCATTCCCCATTTCATAAATGGCCATGGGGACAAGACCGAAAGGAGTAGCTCTCCTAGTTGATGGATCGCATTTTCGTACAAAGTCCTTCGCATCCTTCTCCGTTTTGGTCCAGTAATAGATGGCTTTGATTAATTTTTGAACCAAAGATTCCGCTCCCGAATGGTTCCCGCAAGTACCTTAGTGAACTTCTCTCAAGGCATATTCGGTATCTTCTGGCTGCAAGAATATGGCTAGCAGGCCATCGAATGTTCTTTTGAACAAAGTCCCTTCGGACAAACTAAACCTGGACACCTTCGTACGCAGAGCTCTCGATTCTTCAGGATCCGAGGGCAACTTCCCAGTCTTCAAATAATCTATGTACTTGTTCCTCCAATCCCAAGTTAAACTCGTGGAATTTACTTTGGCGTAAGTTCCTCAATCACCAATTTCATGAGTTGCACTACTGTCCCCGAGCCGAACACATCGTCATCAACCGATGACCCCAAATAAGCCAGAGCATCGGCTTCGTTGTTCTGATCTCGGGGCACATGCTGTAAGGTCCATTCCCTGAATTGATGCAGTGTCACTTGTAACTTGTCTAGATATCTTCGCATTCATTCCTCTTTTACTTCGAACATCCCATTGACTCGATTTACCACGAGGAGGGAATCGCATTTAGCTTCAATCACCTCGGCCTAAGGCTTTTAGCCAATTCGAGACCTGCAATCATGGACCCATACTCAGCCTCATTGTTAGTTAATTTCACAGTTCTAATAGACTGCCTAACTACATTCCCTGTAGGTGGTTTCACCACGAATCCAAGCTCGGAACCCTTTGCGTTCGAGGCTGCGTCCGTAAAAATAGTCCGAATTCTTGAGGTAGTCCTCGAGGTTAACAACAATTCCCTTTCGACTTCAGGTATTAAGGCCGGCATAAAGTTGGCCACGAAGTGTGCCAAAATTTATGACATGATGGTCGCTCGGGGTTGATATTTGATATCATACCCGCTGATTTCGGCGGCCCATTTGGCCAACCGTCTGAGAGCTCGGGTTTGTGCATGATATTCCTCAGTGGGTAAGAGGTTACGACACAAACGGGGTGGCATTGAAAGTATGGTTTTAACTTGATAGAGGGGCTTAGCAAATCGAGCGCCAATTTTTCCAGGTAAGGACACCTTGTTTCGGTGTCGCCTAGAGTTCCACTGACATAATAAATAGGAAATTGCATACCTTCCTCTTCCCAGACTAAAACTCCACTTACCGCCACCTCAAACACCACCAAGTAAAGGTATAGTTTCTCATCCGCCTTTAGAGTGTGGAGTAGGGGCGGACTCGAAAGGTACCGTTTGAGTTCTTCCAAAGCTTGTTGGCATTCCGGGATCCGGGAAAAGTTATACTTCTTCTTCAACAGTGAGAAGAACTGATGGCTTTTGTCTGAGGACCTCAATATGAACCGGCCCAGGGAGTCTGTACTCCCGGTCAGCCTCTGAATGGCCTTGACGTTGTCCATCATGGCGATATCTTCTATGGCCTTGATGTTGTCAGGATTAATCTCGATTCCTCGATTGGATACCATGAACCCGAGGAACTTTCCCGATCCGACCCCCGAATGCGTACTTCTCCGGGTTTAGCTTTATATTGTATTTCTTCAATATATCGAAGGTTTCCTGCAAATGTTTCAAATGGTCCTTTGCTCACAGGGACTTAACTAACATGACCTCAATATAAACTTCCATTGAATTTCCTATATGTTCTTTGAACATCCGGTTTATTAGGCGTTGGTAGATGATGGTAGGCTATAATTGCGTATTTTGGCCAATAATTGCACTCTAATTCGATGCACTTTACTAGTGTTTGATATTTAAATGGTATTATTTTGCACTGAGTATGTGTTTTATGCCTTGTAGGAGCGATTCCGAGTTACGATGAGGTTGTGGAGCTAATTCGAACTATTTTGGAGCTTTGAAGTCTGAGTAAAAGCCCAAGGATTAAAGTGGGATCGTGTTCGGGGATCAATGGACAATAGTGCACTTAACGGGAGAAATGAAGATTAGAGATGGAGGCTCACCCAGGTGCGCGACCGCGTATGAGACTCCTCCAGCACGCACTTGAGCGTGCAAGCAAACAGGAACCTGCCAGAGGTGCGCGGCCATATATGCAATCACGCCTTCAGGTGCGCGGCCGCGCACGTCTAGTTCCGGAAACTTTTCCCAAGCCTATTTTTGTAATTTCGAAGGCGACTCCCTTTGACCTATATGAAGCCTAGCTCGTCTAAAACGTGGTATCTTCGATTTCGGAGCAACTTTTGGAGAGAAGAAGTCAAGGAAACAACAGAGATGGGAAATACTTGATCCAATTCATACAAAACGGAAGTTTGTTGGATTTTTGGGAATTGTAATGTCTTCTTGTTCTTCTAATACTCTTGTGATGAAGAACTTCTCCACTATGGAGTAATCTTTCTTAGGGTTATTGAGGGATGTTGTGATTTGACTATTGTTTTGGGTTTTACTCTCTATTAATTGCCTGAATTCATTGAATGAGCTATTAATTGAATTGCAAGGCTAATTGTGGATTTACTTTAATCGAAAGAGAGGTGTTTCTGCAATTCGCATTGTGCCATATTGTATGGGTTGATTTTACGCCTCTCATAGGTAATCAAAAGAGCTTAGAGAGTTATAAATTAATCCAGTTTAGAAGAATATTCGAGAGGTGTTCTTTGATAGAACATTCATTCACTGTATTTGTGCATATGTTCATAGGACCTGTTATTAGGTTGATTAAGGGAACATTCATTCATTCGGAAGAAGAATTTGAATCCTTAAGGTAGCCTAATTATCTATTGAAATCGAAGGAGTCAATAGAAGTGAAGAGCGATCTCAACATAGAGTTATTCAGAATAATTGTTGATCACATATCTTGTCACGGCCCTTACTTCTCACCTTGATATTCAATCGTTTCTATTTAATCATTAAATTTCCATTAGTTTCTTACGATCGATAATCCTAGTTTTATTAGTAGTTGATAATAACATAAATCAAAGGTTTATTATCCTGGATAGTGTTGAGCTGGAGATTTATTAGAACATTATTTAAACCAATCCCTATGGTGACGATTTTATACTATACTATCTTTGACTAGCGAGCCTAAGTTTTATACACTGGTTTTGCGCTTATCAAATTTTAGCGTCGTTGTCGGAGATTTGCGATTGATAGTGTTTGAATTAATTTTTGGTGCTAATTCTGGAACAATTTTATTTTATTTTCCCTTTTTATGCTCTTCTTATCTGTGTGCAGGCAACAGGTTAAGTTCAGCGGTGTATGACTCGATCCTCTTCCAAGGAATTGGTTCCATACGATCCAGAATTAGACAAGCACCTGCGGTAGTTGAGAAGGGATAAAGGATCGAGCAGATTGTTGTTGAGTCAGACTTCGACTCAAAATACAATGGTGAACAACGAAGAGGATGTTAACCTAGCTGCGAGAGAAGCAGCCCAGCAACAGGAAGCGCGATTAGCAGCTGAAACAGCCCGCAGAATTGCGGATGAAACGATCGATGGAGAGCGAATTCATCCTCGGTGCAAACTTCCTTGGTTTAACTCTTTTTTTGAAGGCTCTGGACATTCTGTTCTGATACAACTGACCGTGGCAAGCTGCATTCATCCTCTTCCCATCTATAAGGGCTAACTGCTCGTAGCGACCTTTTACCCATTCTGCGTCGTCCAACTCTGCTTCTTGTATGATCCTCAAAGAGGGAATTTCTACCTCGGCAGGGATGACCGCTTCTGTACCATAAACCAGCATGTAGGGAGTTGCTCCAGTCGATGTGCGGACCGTGGTGCAGTATCCCAGCAAGGCAAATGATAACTTCTCATGCCATTGTTTGTGACTTTCGACCAACTTCCTTAGTATCTTCTTGATATTCTTGTTGGCTGCTTCTACAGCTCAATTCATCTAAGGCCTGTAGGCTGTAGAATTCTTGTGTCAGATCTTAAAGGTCTCACACATAGCTTTCATCAAGTCACTGTTGAGATTGGAACCATTATCGGTGATGATTGATTCCGGAATTCCGAATCGGCACACAATACGGTCACGGACGAAATCTGCCACAACTTTCTTAGTCACTGCCTTGTATGATGCTGCTTTAACCCATTTAGTAAAATAATCAATTGCCACCAGGATAAACCTGTGCCCGTTTGATGCGGCAGGCTCGATAGTTCCAATGACATCCATTCCCCAGGCGGCGAATGGCCACGGTGAGCTTGTTGCAGTAAGCTCATTAGGGGGCACCTTTATCATGTCTGCATGTATCTGACAGCGATGGCACTTACGAACATACTGGATACAGTCTGTTTCCATAGTCATCCAAAAATATCCTGCTCGAAGTATCTTCTTTGCTAAGACAAAACCATTCATGTGCGGCCCGCAGGTCCCTGCGTGCACTTCGTCCAATAGTCTGGATGCTTCTTTTGCTTCGACACACCTTAGTAAACCCAAATCGGGAGTCCTCCTATACAGGATTCCCCCACTGTGAAAGAAGTTATTGGATAATCTCCGAAGTGTGCGCTTTTGCGTGGCGTTGGCAAGTTCTGGGTATTCTCCGGTTGTCAAGTACTCCTTGATGTCGTGGAACCATGGTTTTCTGTTCGCTTCTTCCTCAACGTGAGCACAATAAGCCGGCTGATCATAAATCTTTACTGGGATGGGATCAATGAAATTCGTGTCTGGATGCTGTATCATGGATGATAAAGTAGCTAATGCGTCAGCGAACTCGTTCTGGACCCTGGGGCGTGCTGAAATTATGTCTTTGTGAATCTTTTCCTTAACTCCTGGATGTGATGCAAGTAGGGGAGTATCTTGGAGTTCTTGGTTGCCCATTCTTCTCGAACCTGATGTATGAGCGAGTCTGAATCCCGGATCACTAGCAGCTCCTGAATGTTCATGTCAATGGCCATCTTGAGCCCCGGGATGCAGGCTTCGTATTTGGCCATGTTGTTGGTGCAAGGGAATCTGAGCTTGGCGGATACCGGGTAGTACTGGGCGGTTTCTGATACTATGGCTGCTCCTATGCCAACTCCTTTGAAATTTGCAGCTCCGTCAAAAAACAACCTCCAACCCTCGTAGGATTCTGCAATATCTTCTCCTACAAAGGACACTTCTTCATCAGGAAAATACGTTTTCAGGGGTTCGTATTCTCCGCCGACAGGATTCTCAGCAAGGTGGTCTGCTATGGCTTGGCCCTTGATTGCTTTCTGAGTCACGTAAACAATGTCGAATTCACATAGCAAGATTTGCCACTTGGCGAGCTTGCCAGTGGGCATGGGCTTCTGGAAGATATACTTCAGCGGGTCCATCCTTGATATGAGATAGGCACAAAAATAATGCCTCAATTTCTGAGCTACCCAAGTCAGAGCACAGCAGGTGCGCTCCAATAAAGAATACCGGGCCTCGTACGGGGTGAACTTCTTACTGAGATGGTAGATGGCTTGCTCCTTTCTCCCCGTTTCATCATGTTGTCCCAGAACACAACCGAACGCTCCATCCAAAACCGCAAGATAAAGCAATAGAGGCTTCCCTGGCTCGGGCGGAACCAAGACTGGCGGCGTTGACTGGTATTCCTTGATTCTGTCAAAGGCTTTCTGACAATCGTCAGTCCACTTAGTAGCAGCGTCTTTCTTCAATATCTTAAAGATGGGTTCACAAATGACTGTGGACTGAGCTATGAACCGGCTGATATAGTTGAGCCTCCCCAGGAAACTCATTACGTCCTTCTTGTTCTTTGGCGGTGGAAATTCTTGAATGGCTTTGATCTTTGACGGGTCCAATTCTATTCCTCGATAACTCACGATAAAACCTAGTAATTTTCCAGCAGGAACCCCGAATGCACACTTGGTGGGATTCAGTTTCAGATTGTACTTCCTCAATCTGTTGAAGAACTTTCTCAGGTCTTCCATATGATCAGTGGCTTTCTTGGATTTGATGATGACATCGTCCACATATACTTCAATCTCCTTGTGTATCATGTCGTGGAAGATAGTGGTCATGGCTCTCATATAGGTGGCGCCAGCATTCTTCCACCCAAATGGCATCATTTTGTAACAATACATTCCCCACGGCGTGATGAAAGCCGTTTTCTCTGCATCTTCCTTATCCATCCATATCTGATGGTATCCGGCGAAACAATCAACAAAAGACTGCAACTCATGCTTGGCGCAGTTGTCGATAAGAATGCGTATGTTTGGCAAGGGGAAGTCATCTTTGGGACTAGCCCGGTTAAGATCCCGGTAGTCGACACAGACTCTAACCTTCCCATCCTTCTTTGGTACCGGCACGATGTTGGCTAACCATGTTGGATATTCCACTACCCTGAGAACCTTAGCTTTGACTTGCTTAGTAACCTCTTCTTTGATTTTCAAACTCATGTCGGGTTTGAATTTCCTGAGCTTCTGTTTTACCGGCGGACAGGCTGGATCTGTTGGCAGTTTGTGAGCTACAATGGACGTGCTGAGACCAGTCATATCATCATACGACCAGGCGAATATGTCCTCATATTCCTTTAAAAATTCTGTATATTCTTCCTTTTCTGACGGCGACAAGTGAACACTGATGCGAGTTTCTTTGACATTTTCTGTATCTCCCAAATTAATGACCTCAGTTTCTTCCAGGTTAGACTTAGGTCTATTCTCAAAATTCTCAACCTCTCTGACGACCTCTTCAGGTATTTCATCTTCTTCTGAATCTATATCCTTTTGCTGCGCTGTTTCGTTGCAAGTCACAATCGTAGGTTCATCATCAAAGTAAGTAATAGTAATGCTGTGTAAAAATAGAGTAAATGATAGAGAAAATAATAAGAGCGAGGTATATGATAAACTGAAATGCTTTGGTTAAATTCATAATTGTTTGAAACGTCGGAGCTCTTTTTCAAATTAAAGACAATGCGGAAAGGAAATTAGCTAGTAAAAAGTAAAATGAGATGCATGGTGCTTTTGTTTAGCCTTGCTACCTCGAAGCTTTCCGGGCACTGACGGTTCTAATTGACCAATTGCTGAGGTGGTCTCCTCGGTTCACCGCTTGTATGGAAGGGCCTTCCTCCCCTTCCTCCTCGAAAAGAACACAGCAATCCATATCATCATCCTCCAGAAACAAGTTCCTCATTGCTGCTAATGCTTCCTCTTCTTCTGACCCATATATGACATCTGCTGGCTGGAAAGTCTGCTCCAGGCGAGGTATCGGATGGATAGTAGGGGCCGCGCCATGGTGGCGACCAGTTCTGGAATTCTTCCCAAGTATAACCGTACCCTAAGACAAATGTAGTACCATGCTTCTTTAGTTTGATGGGCTTAGTGATCCCCTGGAGGTTTTTGCCGAGTCCCTTTCCAGGCTCGTACCCACACCACTTCAGGATACTTTCAATCTTGTTATCCCACCACTTATCTTTGTCTACAGCGTTGAACCTATCAATGTGGTGGTATGTTTCTCCGCCTATTCTCCTTCTGCCTCCAATTATTGGGATGGTCTGGCGACTATATATGGGGTTACTACCATCACCTTGAATAATCACCTCCTGGTGATTCCATTCGAATTTCACTGCCTGATGCAGGGTCGATGCTACGACTCCAGCGGCGTGGATCCAGGGCCGTCCTAACAGCAAGTTGTAGGATGTCGGGACGTCTATCACTTGAAAGTCGACGTCGAACCATGTTGGCCCCATTTGCAAGCATAGGCTGATTTCTCCAATAGTAGCCCTTTGGGACCCATCGAAGGCCTTGACATTGATAGCCCCATCTTTGATTTCGTGCAGGCTTTTTCCCAAGGTTCTAAGAGTTATCAGCGGACAGATGTTGAGGCTGGATCCTCCATCGACCAGGACTCTAGTGATGAAATAATCCTCGCATTGCACGGTGATGTGCAGTGCCTTGTTGTGGCTCAGTCCTTCCAGTGGCAGCTCATCTTCGTGGAAGGTGATTTTATGGCTTTCCAGCACTTGTCCTACCATATGTGCCATTTCGCCTCCAGTTATGTTGCTGGGCACATAAGCTTCGCTCAGTATCTTCATTAAGGCATTCTTGTGAGCGTCAGAGCTCTGTAGAAGAGCTAGGATGGAGATCTGTGCTGGTGTTTTGTTTAATTGCTCAATGACCGAGTACTCCTTAGCTTGTATTTTCCTCCAAAGATTGTCGGGCCCAGTTTCAATAGGCCGTCCCGAGGCTGGCTTACTGGACTCAGCTAAGTGTTCAGGGGTATAAATCCTCCCTGTTCTGGTCATTCCTTGTGCAGCAATTGTTTCTCCTGTCTTGGCCTTTCCTTTCCTCCTAGCTTCGGCAATGTAATCCCATGGTATGGCATTTGAGTGGAATGGTGTTATGTCTGACATTGCCACAGGAATAGGTACCCTTGGGGGTAACACAGCAACTTCAAAGGGTGCAGGTGCTTTTGGAACTCCAAATTCAACCTCAATTGGCCCGGGTGCCTTTGCAGAAGGAGGCGCTTCAAATTCGAGAGGTATAGACATGTTTACTTCATCGTTCCTGGAGGGCTGATTCTGTACAACAATTGGGCTAAGTGTAACTGTTGTTTTTTTTGGTTCATCACCTTTAGCAATCAAACCTATCGACCCCTTGGGGTTCCAATCATCTTCGATCTCGATCATGTGAATGTCTCCACCTTTGTGGTCAGGCAGAGGGTTGTTGCGAACATTAGGAGCAGGCTCCTTTGCTACGATGAGCTTATTGTTAATCAGGGTTTGAATCTTGTGCTTCAATGAGCGGCACTCGTCAAGGGTGTGTCCCTCATGCAGGAATGGTACGCACAAGTCTTATTGGGGTTGACCCACTAGGAAGGATTGGAGTTTTGGCTGGGATAGGAGTGACGTAACCAGCAGCTTTAAGTCTCTCGTACAGCTGGTCAATTGGTTCGGGATGGCTGTGTATTGTCTGGGAGGTCTGCGGTCGAAATTTGGCCTAGGTCTGGGGAAATTTTGGCGGGTGGGAGGTGATTGGTAATGAGAGGGTTGAGCATTATAAGCTTGGTAGACAGGTGCTGGTTGAGAGTATCTGGGTGAGGTAGGTTGATATGTGAGAGGTGGAGATGATTGGTAGACGGGAGGTGGATTTGGATAGGAGGGTGCGGGTGTTGGTAATTCGGGATAGGCTGATATGTAAGGGGAGGTGATGGGTAGGTGTGGTATTTTAGTGGTGATTTGGCTCCCTGTGCGACCATTACGGCACTTACATCTTTCTTCTTGGACGTGCCACCGGACTGTAAAGCCTTATTGGTGGCCTGTAATGCTTCAAGATTAGTAACCATACCATTCTTAATGCCTTCTTCGATTCTTTCTCCCAGTTTGATGATATCGGAGAACTTCTGACCCTCGATTAGCATCAACCTCTCGTAATATTGGGGATCTTGAGCCCGGACGAAGAACCTGTTCATCTGTTCTTCTTCTAGGGCCGGCCTGACCTTTGCAGCTTCTGACCTCCAACGAGTAGCATACTCGCGGAATGTTTCGGTAGATTTCTTCTTCAAATTCTGGATGTAGAATACATCCGGTGCATTCTCTGTATTGAATCGGAATCTATCCATGAAATCCAAGTCCATGCCTACCCAGCTTATCCATTTCTTGGGGTCCTAGCTGATGTACCAGGATAAAGCATCCCCCTTCAGACTTCTCATGAAGAGCTTCATACGGATCTTCT
>NW_017674896.1:30480-78548 GCF_001879085.1 Nicotiana attenuata
TAACCAAACCTGTCGGCCAAACATTTAGAGAGTAAAGACCTACTGGAGGTCAAGCTATGGTCTGAGCAATAACTAGAATACTGTCAGGCCAAAGCTGTTACTCAGCACGCTCAATAAGGGAATAGGGATGGGAAACTGACAAAGCTTAGGGCCCAAAGGGGTCCAGTTCATATCCATGGACAATGATTTCAGACATTGCCATGTTTCTGAACCATAACTTAAAGCATATAAAGGGGATACAGGGGTTTGATTCATAAGGTAGCAAGTAAATAACAAGTGACTGACAGGGTGCATACATAGATAAACATTAATTTACCAGGGAACGTATTACAGCATGCTAGTAACATATCTTGGCTACAGAAACATGAGTAGAAGTAGATAGGAATGAAAAACTGGAGTAATTAAAGAAAACATATTGTTGTTGAGGCTTGTAAATTAACTAGGACATACCAGTAGAGAAGCAAAGTGCAGAAAGGTAAAGCAAACACAAGTCCACAGTCTAGCCTTGGCTTACAGCCGGCTAGGCAAAGCAACAGCACAAGTAGTAGTAAAGAAAGAGAGAGTTTTAAGAGTAAGTGTGTATATTTTGAACTCAAGTTGTTCGTGTCTTTAAAGAAAAGAGGGTAGGGTATTTATAATTTTGAAAACGAGTGGAGAATAAGGTAATAAGTAAAGTTTTAACACAAATATGGAAACAATCACAAGTCAGAATCAATTAACACAAGACTTCCCTTTAATCAAGGGATTATTGTTCAAACGGATACTAACAGGGTCAAGATAAGGAAAGAAAATCAGTCTTTAAGCAGAATGGTTGCTGCCATAAAAGGAGCAGTAAAATCATACAATAGGTGTTTAAGTCTAAGTACAGGAATGTAATTATTTTTGGAAAGGATCTGGTAAGGCCAAACAAAGAGAAAGAATCAATTACCCCTTAACAGGCGAGTAAAAATCAGAATTTCACAAAGGAAAAGTTTTGAAAATCAATCACGAGTTTAAGAATCAATCACAGAAGGGACTCAGTATATAAATGAAGTGCACAAGTAATAGACATGTGAGGCCAAGTTATGGCAAAATAACAGCATATAGTAGTAACTAAAAAGAAGACATTCGAAGCATGATAGTCAAGTTTCAGTGTTTAACAATAGAGAAGAAGATCAGAAGCATGCAAAGAGTTGAGTGGAAACCATAGTTGAGTTTGACAGGTAGTAAAAACTCAGAACCAAAAGAGTCACATGAAGAAAAGAGAATTGAAGCACATTGCAATTTCAACAGACGAGTTGCACAAATAATTTCAAAGAAATCGAATAGTCCCCAAAGAAACTAGGGTTTTTGAAAATCAATCGAGTTTAGAGGAGATAAGCAGATAAATAAATAAACAGATTCAGAGTCTCGGATAAACCCCAAAAATTAGGGCTTTCACTATGCTAACTCAAACGAATATTAACAAACAGAAACTCAAACAAAGTCCCAAAATTAGGGTTTTCAACATGCTAACTCAGATAAAAATAAGGTAAATCAAACGAATATTAACAAACAGACTAAGAAACTCGAACAAAATCCCAAAAAATTAGGGTTTTCAACATGCTAACTCAGATAGAAAACAACACAAACAAAACACAGTAAAACCTGTCGAGAATCAGAGAAGAGATTCGAAATAACTTAACATGAAACCCTAGTTGAAGAATAAAGAGTTTCTGAAAGCAAAAAATTAAAGAGACTCGAGAAAAATGCATAGAAGGTTCACACCAACATAGATCCGGAGCAGATCTAGAAATAAATCGAAGGAACCTTAGAGATTAGGGTTTCGTAAGAAACCCAGGTGATGAGAAAGGCTTTGGAAAACATCGATCTGAGCAGGAAAGTCGAAGGTCGAACTCGAATAGCCATGACTGGCCGGACAAAGGTTGAAGACGACCGGAGAACAGTCATCGAACAAAGGCTTGGTCGGAACCCTTCAATATCTGGTCATAGAAAATGAGCACGCAGAAGCCATGAGAGGCCAGTATAGGCCTCCGATGAGCCTGAGAAGCCATAGATTAGGGTTTCAATGAGAGGCGGTGGCTAGGGTTTGAGGTGAGTTGAGAGAGAGTTGAGAGAGGAGGGGATTCAGAGGCGGCGGTCGAGAGAAATGAGGTAGGGTTTTAGGGTCGTTTGTATTAAAAAGGAAAGGGAAGAGGGGAGCCATTGATCTTTTAGATCAACGGCTGGGATTAAATGGGTTAAATGGGGACCGGGTTGGGTATGATAGGAAGGGGTATGGATCGGGTTGCAAGTGGTAATTGGGCTGGGTATTTTTTGGGCTGAGTTGGGGTTAATTGGGGATTAAATTGATGCTATATTTGCAATTGAAATGGCTATGTGTTAAATAGCTGATTTTTTCCCTTTAATTTTATATAAAATTAGTTAAAAATGATTTTAAACAAATTAAAAGCACTGAGCTAATTAATAATATATAAACATTAATCTGAAAATACTGGAAATAATTTTATAAGTGTAAAATGCCATTAATCGTAATATAGGCTGTAACTGCAGTTGTGTGCAATTTAGCATTAAAAACACCAAATGAATTCGTAAAAATATGCAAAAAATTACCTTAATTATATTTTGGTTTAAATGTGAGAATAAAATGAATTATTCACCAAAAATGATAATTTTGGGAATAATCATTGGATTTTGTTGTATTAAAATAGGCAATAAATTCGTTTTAAAAATCGTTAAAAATGCCAAAACCCTTGGGTGTGCTTATATATGCACAAATATGCTATTTTGGAAGTATTTTGGGTATAAAAATACTTAGGGAAAAAATTGGGTATCAACAGAAGGAGATTTAAAATTTCAGCCAAGGTGAAGGGGAGACAGTGTTTGAGGCATGGGAAAGATTTAAGGAACTATTGAGGAGGTGCCCTCACAACGGAATGGAGCAATGGATGCAACTCCAGGACTTTTGGGACGGGTTAACCTCATCATCAAGGAGATTTCTTAATAGTGCAGTTGCACATCCTCTGATGAAGAAAACTCCAGAAGAGATCGTCACACTTCTGAATAAACTATCTGAAGATACGGAACAATGGTCCACAGACCAATGGAATCGAAGAAGATTAGCAGAGGTGCACCAAGTAGAATCGTCATTATCAATGCAGGCCTAAATTACAGCTATGGCTAAGGACATCGAGCAACTGATGATCGCTCAAGTGAAAAATCAACCACAGGTGGGATGTGACATCTGTGGATTGGGACACCCGTCTCATGAGTGCCAAACATTCACCGCAAAAGAAGAAGTTAAGGCATTGGGTAATTTCAATAGAGGCAATTACCAAGGAGGTGGTAATTTCAATTATATGGGATAGAGACATCTAGGATTCTCATGGAGTTCTTCAACTGGTAGTTTGAACCCATGGCAGCAGCAAAATCCTAGAGCACCAGTGCAAGGACCTCCTAGCTTCCAAACTCAACAGAGGCAATCATACCAAACTCCACAGCCTAACAACTCAAGTTTAGAAGATCTAATGAAGGCATTTATAAATAAATCCGATAAAAAACTTGAGACTCAAGGGACCACTATCCGGGAGCAAGGCACAGCCATCCATAATCTAGAAAGACAAATGGGGCAGCTTGCAGCATTGTTGTTAGAAAAGGCGCCGTGGACTTTGCCGGCGGACACTGAAAAGAATCCAAAAGAGACAATCAAAGCCGTGTTTCTCAGGAGTGGGAAAACATTAGCAGAGCCCAAGGCAAAACTAAGGGATGAGAAGGAGATCAACTAAACCAATATAGCCGAAGAACAGAAAATTGGTGAATCTCTGCCTAAGGAGGATGTTAGCAGCAAGGAGGTTGATAAGCAGAAAGTGAGCAGCGAAGTTGAGGCAAGCAAGAACATGCCATTGTTACCATTTCGTCAAAAGATGAAGCGGGAGAAACTAGACAAATGCTTTGGGAAATTCTTGGAGATGGTGAAACAGTTGTATGTGGACATTCCGTTCACGGAGGTGCTCACACTGATGCCACCCTATGCAAAGTTCCTGGAGGAAATCCTTTCAAGCACAAGGAAGCTCGAGGAAATGAAATTGGTCAAACTCAATGCCCACTGTAGTGCCATTCTACAGAACAAATTTCCTAATAAGTGTGGGGATCCTGGCAGTTTCACTATACCTTGCTCGTTGGGTAGCAAAAATTTTGACAAAGCATTGTGCGATTCAGGTGCATCCATTAACTTGATGGCATAGTCGGTGTTCAAGAAATTGTAAGGAGAGCTAGGAGTGATCAAATCTATGATCCTTGAAACTGACTGATCAGATCACGATCATACCGGAGGGTATAATTGAGGATATTCTGGTGAGGATAGACAAATTTGTTTTACCAGTAGACTTCATCGTGCTAGATATGGAAGTGAATAAGGAGGTACCTCTAATCCTGGGGAGACCATTCCTTTGCACTGGCCGGGATATTCCTGATATATATGAGGGGAAACTCAAGCTACGAGTAGGAGACGAAAAAGTGGTATTTCAAATAAAGAGAATGATGAAATACCCATGTGATGAGGCATCTGCCTATACTACTCTCAAACTAGATGTGGTGGGAGAGTTAGCTGAACAACTCAAGCTGGATAAGCTGGTAGGTGATTCTCTAGGGATATGCTAATTCAATCAAGCGCAACAGAGGATGAAGATCCTGAGATCAAGAAGGAAGTTGAAGCGCTGGAAGATGAGAACCAGGTGGTAGACGAAGAAGAGTTCGAAAAAGAAAAGGGCAAGCCAAAGTTGGAATCAAAAGTACTCTCGACATATTTGAAATATGCTTTTTTGGAGACTTAACAATTTTCCCGTGATTGTTGCTGCTGATTTGGCAGGTGAACAGGAACACATGCTTGTGGAGTTACTACGGAAGCATAAAAAAGCAATCGGTTGGAGTATAGCCGATATTCAGGGGCTCAGCCCTTCAATCTACATGCACAAGATCCTGTTAGAAGAAGGGAGTAAACCAGTGGTGCATTCCCAACGTAAATTGAACAAAAATTTGAGAAGGTGGTGCACAAAGAGATACTCAAATTGCTGGATGCAAGTATAATATTTTTCATCTCTGACAGTCAAATGATTAGCCCCATACAGGTTGTGTTGAAAAAAGGGGGCATGACGGTGGTAAAAAACGAGGACAGCGAGCTAATTCCTACCAGAACGGTTACTGGGTGGAGGATGTGCATAGATTACCGGAGATTAAATTATGCAACAAGGAAGGATCACTTCCCCTTTCATTTCATTGATCAGATGTTGGAGAAGGTGGCGGGGCGTGGATGTTATTGCTTCTTAGATGGATATTCAGGGTACAACTAAATACCCATTTCTCCCGAGGATGTTGTGAAAACCACCTTTACATGCCCGTCCAGAATCTTTGCATAGTGGAGAATGCCTTTTGGACTATGCAGTGCACCAGCTACTTTCCATAGATGCATGATGTCAATATTTTTAGATTTGAACGGGAAGTGTTTGGAGGTGTTCATGGATGACTTTACTCTATTTGGAGATGACTTTGAAGATTGCTTGTGGAACCTCGAACTTATTTTGAAACGATGTGAGTACACTCACCTAGTACTCAACTAGGAAAAGTATCACTTCATGGTTAAGGAGGGGATAATCCTGGGCCATAATGTCACAGCCGAGGGTATTGGGTCGACAGAGCTAAAGTAGATGTGATAGCCAAGCTCCCACCGCCGACTTCAGTCAAGAGCATCAGAAGTTTTTTGGGGCATGCCGGTTTTTATAGGAGGTTCATCAAGAATATTTCTAGCATTACCAAGCCCTTAACTGCATTACTTGCCATGGATGTGAAATTTGTATTAAATGAGGAGTGTCTCTGAGATTCGAACTGATTAAGGAAATGCTAGTGAGCGCCCCTATAATGGTGACTCCTAACCGGAGTGAGCCTTTTGAGATAATGTGCGACGCTAGTGATATGGCAGTAGGAGCAATGCTGGGGCAGAGGAGAGATAAACTGTTCTGACCCATTTAATATGCAATCCAGACCTTGAATGATGCCCAGGTGAACTATGCTACCACGGAGAAGGAGTTCTTTGCAGTAGTCTTTGCTTTTGACAAGTTCAGATCCTATTTGGTGGGAAACAAGGTAATAGTGCATACTGATCACTCAACATTGAAATATTTGCTGAGTAAGAGAGAGTCCAAACCACGCCTGATGTGGTGGGTATTGTTGCTACAAGAATTTGATCTAGAAATCAAATATAGGAAGGGCTCAAAAAATCCAGTGGCTGACCACCAGTCGCGATTGGAGAAACCACCTATTGAAGCGGTGGACATTTAGGAAGAGTTTCCGGATGAGAATTTTTTTCCATTGCAGTAGTCTCCGATATACCACCATGGTTCGCCGACATAGCCAACTTCTTGGCTAGTGGGTGGCTGCCACACGACTTGACCTTCGATCAGAAAAAGAAGCTGCAAAGTGAGGTAAAATGTTATATTTGGAATGGCCCTTTCTTGTTTAAGCTGTGTGCAGATGGTGTGATGCGAAGATGTGTGCCTGATAGAGAGATGGCAAGCATTTTGTCTCACTGACATGATGGAGCAGCTAGAGGACACTATGATGGAAATCGCACTGCAGCAAAGGTTATGGAAGTCGGTTTCTTTTGGCCTACTTTGTACAAAGACGCACGAGCGTATGTAGCTGCATGTGAAAAGTGTCAAAGGGCAGGTAATATTCGCAAGAGGGACGAAATGCCTCTCAAATCTATTTTGATATGTGAAATTTTTGACGTTTGGGCATTGACTTCATGGGTCCTTTCCCATCGTCACATTCTTACGAGTATGTTCTAGTAGCTATTGATTGCGTCTCTAAGTGGGTATAATAAATACCTACTAGGACCAATGATGCTCGGGTGGTGTGTGCGTTCTTACGGAAGAACATCTTTACCCGTTTTGAGACACCTCGAGTGCTTATCAATGACAATGGGCCGCACTTTGTGAACAAGCAATTTGCTGCATTGCTGTCCAAGTATGAGGTAACACCCAAAACAGGAACCCCGTACCATGCCCAAACTAGTGGGCAAGTTGAAGTGGCTAAACGTGAACTTAAATGAACTCTTGAAAAGACAGTTAATGCTTCTCGTAAGGATTGGTCTGTAAAGTTGGAGGCAGCTCTATGGGCATACAGAACAGCATTCAAAACAATCATAGGGACTTCACCGTTTAAACTAGTGTATGGAAAATCATGTCTCCTGCCTGTTGAGATAGAACATAAAGCTTATTAGGCAATTAAGATGCCTAATCTTGATCTTAGTCTTGCAGGGGAACACAAGTTAGCGCAGATGAATGCATTGGAGGAGTTTAGACTGGACGCGTATGAAAATGCGCAGATTTTCAAGGAAAAGACTAAAAGGTGGCATGATCGCCTGATTAAGCCGAAGGAGTTTCATGAAGGGGGCACAATCTTACTATACAATAGTAGACTCAGGTTGTTCCCCTAAAAATTTAAATCTAGATGGACGGGACCGTATGTGGTGAAACATGTATCACCATATGGGGCAATTAAGATCCAGAACTAGGACGGAACGGAGAGTTTCAAAGTGAATGGGCACATGCTAAAACCGTATCTTGCTGGAGGATTTGCTCAGAAATCCTCGAGCATCAAAATAAGTTGAGGATGCTCGGTTGAGTCAAGCTGGCGACTATAACTCAGAACTACCTCTAACTCTTCTACTAGTTAGATTTTTCACTTTTGTTTATAGCGTATAGAAATCAGTGTATATTATGATGTGGTAGGTGCAGGAAGGTACATGTAGCGGAATGTAGGAACTAAGGTGTTTAAAAGGCCCCTTTTGAATGTATTCGTGCCCGACCGCGCACCTGGTGGGGGCATCACGTGCATATGGTCACGCAAAAGTCAACGTCAGACGATGCGGAACATGCACGGCCGTGCACATTCACCAGTTACTGCCAAACATGTGCGGCCGCGCACGAGGTGACCCGACTACGCACAGGTAAGTGTTTTTACCTTTTAATTTCGGACGCCCCCTCAAACCCCCCTTCTAAATTTTCCCCTTTTTCCTCTTCTCCTTCACAAAAAGAACCCTACGAATCCCACACCCCCTCTCTGTCAAAACAACACCAAAACACTCCCTTACTCTTCTTCCTTCACCCCTCTTCACGAGCTCTCTTTCCCAGAGACCCCTCAGGTATGTGGGCTGTTTTTTTTGTATTAACTTTATTTTGTTTTGTTTTGTTTTGTGTTTGTAGCAGATTTTTATTTTGTTTTCTTTCTTTTTGTGCTTTTTTTCTTGTGGGATGGAAGTTGAGTTTGACCATGGAGACTGACCACATAGTTGCTAGGAGTGACATTGGTGTATCCTTAGTCTAATTAGGGCTAAAATTGCTTTGTGGGAGGTTAGGACCTGCTGGGCATGGTAAGTGTTTGTGTAAATGCCACAATGAGATTGAGGGTGTAATTTTGTGACCAAGTGTGGGGGTGAAGTCTGAGTAGTCTCTTTTGGTTCGCCACGTGATTCATTAGCTGATAGTTGGCGGTTTGTTACAGGTACTATGGCGCCCTCCAAGAAAAGAAAAACTACAAGTGCTTTCACAAGTGGTCAAGCGGGCACGTCCCGATCGGGAGCTTCTGCATCCACTCGTCCTTATGACCAGAATAATTTTGTCGCATGGAAAGCCTAACAACGATTTAATAGCAAAGTAAGCAAAAATCCTATATTGGAGAGAGGAATCGATATTGGGTCTCTCCAAAATGACTGTCCCAGAGTGTATAATGAATTGGTCAGGCGAAGATGGGGGTGTTTCTCGAAGAACCCGACGAAGCAAATTTGATGGTTGTTAGGGAGTTCTATGCGAACTGCCCGGAACATGAGGACCATGTCTCCACAGTCCGAAAGAAGAGAGTGGACTTCTCCAAGGAGGCCATCCGAAGGGTATATCATTTGCGGGAGTACGAGGAAGACCCTGATACAGGTGACTACTACTTCACCTACAGTTGAAAACCATAAATGCAACGCCTATTCTTTGAAACCATTTATGTACTTGACAAGGAGGTAGTGTGGCTAAAGGAAGGGCACAAATTTCACTCAGCTTCGCTTACCTTTGAGGGAAGTGCTGGCTATACATCGTTAATAACCGTCTGCTGCATTCAGGCAACACCACTTAGGTGAATGGTCCCCGGGCTGCTTTGATTTGGTTCCTTATCAATGGCCATGATTTTGATGTGGCTTAGGTCATTCAAGACGAGATGACCATTCGTTGTCCTGTGTAGAGGTATGGGTTCTTCTTCCCATCATTAGTCACTCAGTTATACCGTGAGGCATGGGTAGCGGAAAACAGGGCAACGGATGGGAAATTCAAGCGCGGACAGAAGTTCTGGGCTGATAGAGTTGTAATTGGGAAGGAACCTGCTAGGCCTGCTGAGGCGGATAGTGAGGAATCTGATGCGCCTGGCGAGGGAAATGAGGTGCATGGTGAGGATGTCGCTGCTTCTCCATCGCATGAGCAGGGTGTTGGGGAACCTTCAGGCGGCGTATGGGATACGAGAATGAGCGCTTTAGAGCAAGATATGGCGGGGTTGCATACGTCCGTCACTTATTTGGGAACTTGAGTGGACGCCCTTGCTACGCAGAATGCCAAATCCGAGAAGAAGATCATGGCATGGCTGCATGCACTTGGCCGGGCTTGTCATCTGGACCCCGGCACCGTCTCTGACATGGACTGACTTGATCAGGGGAGTTTTCTTCACCTTTGCATTTTTCTTTGTGTGTCATGGGGACATGCCATCATTTAAAGTGTGTAGTGGGGAATATTTGTATGTTGTATATATAGTAGTGTGAGTTTTGCTTTTGTTAGTTGTAGTAGTTAGAGATTGAAAAAAACCATAAAATTTTTATAATTTTTTATTTTTCCAGACGATGGATATCATTCGACGGTTTTCTTGAGGGATTAAAGTCGAAAGAAAAAGACAAAAGATTTTCTTTTGTTAGGTAGTGTATTAATTCCCCCTTGATTTTTCTTTATGCCGCGGTTCTTTTCCAAAGGTTTTGATTGAATCGGGTGTAGTTAATTTTTATTTTTGTTAGGAGTAGGTACCTTGAGCTATGATTTGAATGGTAGGAAATATCTCTCGACTCTATTATGCCTTGAGAATAGTGAGTGCTTTAGTTGTAACGCTTAGGCTCAGTCTTTGACTCTTGTATAAGTGCCTTAATTTGTATGATCTTAACCTTGCTTAACTGCTTTGACTAGAGTGTCTTGATGGGTCCGATCCTGAGTGAGTTATGTGCCATGTGTGTGTGAGGTTTTGTGTTATACTGTGCGTTGCAGTTGATGTCTAGAACTTGCCCCGTGTGTGTGCAAAGAAAAATAGTAGTTTTATTCAGTTTTGGAAGTGATATAAGAGTTCTTTGTTGAGCAAATGATATATGTTTACCCGCCTAATTGTTATGAATCTTAGTTAACCCCTTTGATCCTGTATTCCTATTTTTTTGGCAACCACATTACAAGCCTTACCCGTTAGTTTGAATCGACCATCTATTTGAACCTTTTCACCTCTTGTGAGCACTTGAATTGTTATGAACTTTGTAAAAGTTGAAGTATGGGGGTGTTAGTTTGGCTTTGGAGTGGAACCATTGAATTAAGGAGAAAGGTGCATTGTTTCGAAAATAATAAGAGCCACTTGATTTGAAAAAGAAAAAAAATTGTTGTATTGTTGTGCAAAATGTTCTTTGATAAGTGGTAACTCTTGATGTAATTGTGCTTAAAGAAGTAGGGAGTAAATATATGTTAATGTAAAAGGTAAAGTTATGGTTTGACATAAGTGTGGGGTTTAGAATGTTAAAGTGTATGTATTAAAGTTTCTAGGGAGGTGTAGTCACTCTTATACCTAAGTTTATCATACCTATCCCGCAGCCTACATTACAACTAGTTAAAGTCCTACTTGATCCTTGACTGAATGAGCTCGAATTAATAGAGTAGTACACTACGGGCAAGCCTATAGTTCATCTTTTGTGGCATATGAATGTTGTTTCTGAGAGTGAGTGACTTCTTTCTATCTTGAATCCTAATTGTTCTTAATGTCTATTGTGTTGGAACTACTCTCTATTTTTTTGTGAGGGCACTGGATTCACAAAGGAAAGGTAATGCTTGACCTATGTGCTAGAGTAAGTGAGCAGGTTATAAATAATGCGTGGTGCTTTTGAGTCAAAATCTTGAGGTTAAGACGTTACGATATTGTACTTAATCTGTTTCAAAGAGTCTTGGTGTGATGAGTCATGAAAGTTGTTGAAAAAGATCGTATTTAGGTGAAGTGTAGTTTGATTGCTCGAGGACGAGCAATGGTTGAAGTGTGGGGTGTTGATGGTAGGCTATAATTGCGTATTTTGACCATTAATTGCACTCTAATTCGATGCACTTTACTAGTGTTTGAGGTTTAAATGGTATTATTTTGCACTGAGTGTGTGTTTTATGCCTTGTAGGAGTGATTCCGAGTTACGATGAGGTTGTGGAGCTAATTCGAACTATTTTGGAGCTTTGAAGTTTGAGTAAAAGCCTAAGGATTAAAGTGAAATCGTGTTCGGGGATAAACGGACAATAGTGCACTTAACGGGAGAAACGAAGATTTGAGTTGAAGGCTCCCCCAGGTGTGCGAGCGCGCATGAGACTCCTTCAGCGCGCACTTGAGCACGAAAGTAAAGCAAAATTTTCCAGAGGTGCGTAGCCATATACGGGATCACACCTCCAGGTGCGCGGCCGCGCGCGTCTAGTTCCGAAAACTTTCCCCAAGCCTATTTTTGTAATTTCGGAGGCGACTCCCTATATGAAGCCTAGCTCGTCTAAAAATAGGGTATCTTGGATTTCGCATTGTGGCGTATTGTTTGGGTTGATTTTACGCCTCTCATAGGTAATCGAAAGAGCTTAGAGAGTTATCAATTAACCCAGTTTAGAAGAATATTCGAGAGGCAGTCTTCGAAAGATCATTCATTCACTGTATTTGTGCATATTTTCACAGGACCTGTTATTAGGTTGAGTAAGGGAACTTTCATTCATTCGGAAGAAGAATTCGAATACCTAAGGTAGCCTAATCATCTGTTGAAATCGAAGGAGTCAATAGAAGTTAAGAGTGAACTTAACATCGAGTTATTCAGAATAATAGTTGATCACATATCTTGTCACAACCCTTACTTCTCACCTTGATATTCAATCGTTGCTATTTAATCATTAAATTGCCATTAGTTTCTTACGATCGATAATCTTAGTTTTATTAGTAGTCGATAATAACATAAATCAAAGGTTTATTATCCTGGATAGTGTTGATCAGGAGATTTATTAGAACATTATTTAAACCAATCCCTATGGAGACGATTTAATACTATACTATCTTTGACTAGTGAGCCTAAGTTTTATACACTGGCTTTGCGCTCATCAATAGGTGGCTCTGGCATTATTTAATCTGAATGGCATTGAGTTATAATAATAGGTGCCGAATTTAGTGATAAATGAAGTTTTTTCTTGATCACTCGGGTCCATCCGAATTTGGTTGTACCCGGAATAGGCATCGAAAAAGCTATGTATCTCGTGCCCAACCGTCGCGTCTGATGCGATCGATGTTGGGAAAAGGAAACGAGTCCTTAGGGCATGCCTTGTTCAAGTCCTTGTAATCTACATACATTCTTAGCTTATTTCCTTTTTTAGCCACTACCACTACGTTAGCTAACCATTTCGGGTACTTAACTTCCCAAATGGACCCTATTTAAGGAGTTTAGATACCTCGTCTTTGATGAATGCATGCTTGACCTCGGATTGAGGTCTCCTTTTTTGTTTAACCAGGTGGAACTTTAGTTCCAAACTCGGCTTATGAGTGGTTACCTCCGGTGGGATCCCTATCATGTCATAATCTACGTTAGCTTTAAGAAAATTAATGAGTTTTTTCCTAAGCTCGAAGGCTAACCCCGTGCCCAGCTATACCTTTCGATCCGTCAGGTGCTCAATCAATATAACCTGCTCCAACTCTTGAACCGTTGATTTGGCAGCGTTGGTATCATCAGGGGCTATGAATGATCTCAGAACTCCGTAATTATCCTCTTGATCGACTCCTCGTTCCTCCGATTTGATCGGGACCGGCGTCAGTGATTGTTATTTAACTTCGGCTTTTCTGGTCAGCTCCGTGCTCTTTAATGTCGAAACGGCGGGTACCGAGAGTACTTCATCTACCATGAACATATCCTTTGCGGCCGGCTGTTCTCCGTATACCGTCTTGGTTCCTCCTGTTGTAGGGACTTCAACGCCTGGTGTAAGGTCGAAGGAACCGCCCTCATATTGTGAACCCATGGTCTTCCAATAGAGCGTTATATCTCATATCCGCTTCGATCACATAGAACTTTGTTTCCTGGATGGTCCCGGTAGTGTTCATCGATACGGTTATTTCCCCTCTGGTGGTTTTGCACGCTATGTTAAATCCGTTCAACACCCGAACTGCTGGCACTATTTGATCTTCTAATCCCAACTGCTATACGACTCTTGATCTGATAATGTTAGCCAAGCTACCTGGATCAATCAACACACATTTAACTCGAGATTTATTGATAAGTACGGATATTACTAGTGAGTCGTTATGAGGTTGCACGATGCCCTCAACATCCTCATCATTGAACGAAATAGTTCCCTCTGGGATATAATCTCGGTTCGTTTTTCCCTTGTGATAGATACTTTAGTGCGTTTTATCATTGGCCCTTAAGGGACATTGACCCCTCCGATGATCATGTTGATGACTTGTTGAGGTTCTTCTTATTCGGTCTGTTTGTTGGAGTCCCTATTCCTGAAGTGATTTTTGGCTCGATCACTCAGAAATTCCTGGAGATGCCTATTATTGAACAAACGGGAAACTTCTTCTCTTAATTTTCGACAGTCCTCGGTCTTGTGGCCATGAATGCTATGATACTTGCACATCAGGTTAGGGTCTCTCTGGGTAGGGTCGGACTGCAGTGGTCGAGGCAAATTGGTCTCCTTGATGTGCCCAATGGCTAATACGATGATGGCTGCATCAACATTGAAGTTATACTCTGACAATCTTGGAGCATCCTTTCCGAATGGCCTATCGAAACCATTTTTGCTCATCAGGCCTCGGCTATTGGGACCTCGATCGATTCTCTTTTCGTTCCTTATAGAGTTGCGCCCACACCCGCTTCCCCTTCAATCTGCACTGTATGGTTGGTACCGATCTCGAACCGGCCTTGATTCGTGGTCAATGACTCTCTTAGGCCTGTCGTCGGTTCTGATATGATATACGGACCTAGAAAGGGCTCGCAGTTGGTCATCCTCGTCTCTGATTTTTGACTGGTACCTATTGTGAACGTCAGCCCAAGTTACCGCCGGGTACTCTAACAAATTTTGTTTTAGCTGCTGTGAAGCCAAGGAGCTTCAGGGGTTAAGCACTCGAGTGAACGCCTGGACGGCCCGATCATTCGCAACCGGAGGCATGTCCATTTGTTCCATTTGAAACCTTGATACGAACTCCCTGAGCATTTCGTTTTCCCTTTGCTTAACCTTGAAAAGATCTGATTTTCTGGTCTCAACTTTGATGTCCCCTATATGAGCCTTTGCAAAAGCATCCGCAAGCATAGCGAACGAATCAATGGAATTCGGGGGCAAGTTGTGGTACCATATCATTGCTCCTTTTGACAGAGATTCCCTGAAATTTATTAATAACACTGACTCGATTTCGTCGTCTTCCAAGTTATTAACTTTGATGGCGCACGTGTAGGAGGTCACATGCTCATTTGGATCCGGTGACCTGCTCATTTCTTCGGGTGTTTTCCCAGAATGGTTCGGGCTCAACCCTGCTGGGGGGCACGTCTTTGCTTTTGCAACTGCGCTATCGCTTCCTGTTGGGCCTGTAACATTTCGAAGATCACACGTAGACTGACCCCGTTGCCTTCGACTTCGGGCGCCCCTCGAGCCGTTGGTCGGGCTCTTCCACGAATGTTGTTCTCAGGGTCGGTAAGTAGGTTGGCATCGATGGCCGCATACAAGTTAGCATCGACCAAGTCTGCAACTGGGACTCTGTTGGGACCAGTAGGGGGCACTGTCGCACCCCCTTTTCCCTCGCGGAGTCCGGGTTTCGACATTTTTTAGGAAGAACTCGTTTCCTTTTGGGAATTGGGTATTTGAAGAGCCGCCATCTAACGGATTAAGGTGCGTTAGGGCACCTAGAGCAATTAACTCATGTAACCAGTTTCCATTACCAGAGATAAGGGTAAGGACTCGAAATAACCTTGAGGGGAAGGTATTAGGTACACCTCGCGGTCCACAACGATGGGTCCCGGCCGAACTCAGTTATGTGAATTAGTCCTTTAACAGGTAAACAGTCTAAGCACACATTTGCAAATAAAGGAAGTCTATGCAGTCTACACACACATATGTAAATTTAAGAAGGGAAGTCCTAAGGTTGTTAGCCTATAGGATCACTTCTGTACAATACCTGGTAAGCCTTCCTCAAATAGAGGGGTTACACGTGGCATTAGCGCACATGTCATCATATCTTTTACTACCCATTACCCCCCTTTAGCGGTTATATAAGCGATTTTAATTAGCGACCTCTAAGTGTGCTTTTACCCGTCCCTTCCTTGTGGTCCTGGAGGTGTTTAGGACCTCTATACTTAGGCAGTTCTAGACACTCTTAGGTATTTAAAAGGTAAAATCTAAGCGACAACAAAAAACATATAGGACTATCAAATAGAGAAACAGTTAGGGGCTCATATTTACCTCCACACATAAACAAAATAAGTAGCACGTCTTAAGCACAGATTTTAGGTAATTTCAGAGAAGTCCTAGAACAGGGTATCTAGGTGAGCATCACAAACACATAATAGGCAGCATTGTTTTAAGGCGAAGTGAAAGAATCCTAATCAGTTTGCCTACTGATTTTAAAAGCCTGTTAAAACTGGACAATTTTACAAATAAGCAAGGTACAATTTCACAGTCTTAAGACCATTAATAACCTAAGGCTTGCCTAGGCGCTGGTCTGTACGCAATCATAGCCTGGGAACTGATTAAAACATCATGAAGTTATTCAGTCCTATAGGCATGCTGGTCTAGGCGATTAATGTTGCAAAACTGATTTCATGCATGTTTAAACTAGGACATGATATCTATGTGTTGGACTATTTTAAAAACCTTTTTATTCCATTAAGCGACGTAGATACGATTCAGAGCAAATGCACACAGAGTCCTAAGGCAGGATTTCTAATGCACAGAGAGAGATGGTCATTTTATTAAGCATGATTACAGTAATGACGGGATTTCTAGGTGATGACAACTTATGCCGAATCAGAAACGAAGTGATGCATGTTTTCTAATATGCAGAGGTAGTAAACATGAGTATCCTAAGGCAGGATTTCTAATGCAAACAACATAAACCTAAGGTATGATTCCAATTTGTAGATAAGCACAATATAGTCCTAAAGATGATCTCTATTGTGACTCATAACATAACCTAAAGCAGCATTTCTACCCGGTTTCCCACAATAATCATATAGGAAACCTCCCTTTTTTACTAATTACCCCAATATCTATTTAGAAAGAATATTATTACAGACCAGGATCAAATGAATTACATAAATAAATGAAACTACACTATAGGGAGCCTAAATCAGGCCCAAAGTAAACCTGGGAATTCCATGCCTTCAATACAGTCTCAGAAGCCAAAGATCTCACGACCAATAGTATGTCTTGGTGTGTCAGAGTTCCCTAAGGACCTCAAGGATCCCGAGCAGTGCTCACACCAAGACTTTTGTCAAATAGAGGATTGGTTATGTGCAGTGTGGGAGGGCCAACCCTGGTGTGCCAGAGTTCAGAGGGACCTCAAGGATCCCTAAGCAGTACACACACCAGAGGGGCAGAACCTAATAGTTTAAGAATAAAGTGAGAGTTCTTGACATAGTGTTGAAAGACTTAGTAAAATAGTGTAGAGACAATTTTAGAAGCGAAAAGATTTCAGAAATGGAAAACAGTTTAAAGAAGATGCTAGGAGTGACACCAGTTTTGAGAAGACTACTAAGAGTAGAAGAACAGTTTTTGAAATCATTTATGAGGAAAAAATTCGGCCAAAAACCAATTAATCATAGAATACTCAGATTCACATACACTTAGCCAACAGATTTACAAACAGGGGTGAAAGGGATTGGGAACATATAGAGTTGAAATCACATAAACAAGGAAACATTTGAGACAACAAATGCACAGAACAACTAGGAGTCCAAGTCAATCATGGTGATAGACAGTTAAAGCATAGAGAAACAGTGTAATAGAATCATGTTGAAGACAAGGGTGTGTTGGACAGGGTTGGACATACAATTAGGGCCAATTGAATGCATTAGGAGACTGAGTAGCTAACATGGTCAACCAGTTAAGGAGGGGGGGTAAGCAGGGACTAAGTAAAACATACTGGACAAGTATCAAATAACCAAGTGAAATTTAGACATGTTGATCACACATTGAACAAGTGAAGGCAGAATTTAGACATGCTTAAATAAACAATAAACAGGGAAACAAATTGGATACATAGGCAATTGAACTAGTGCAGGAAGGGAATACATGGAGTTGAGTTTCAAAATTTAACTTAGAGACATACTAGTTAAAGAAGAAAGTGAAGAGTGTTAAACAGGTGTAGTTCTAATGTCTAGCCCTGGCTTTCAGCCAACTAGACCAATAATTATCACAAGTAGCAGAGAAAGAAGAGAGAGTTTGAGTGTGAGTGTGTGCTCTAAACTTAGTCTTCTCCCTTTGAAAAATAAGAGTGCTTATATAGCAGTTCAAGAGTAGCACAAATAAGTTAAAAGAATCAGAAATTAGTCAATCAAAGGCAATCATAGTCGCAGAATCAATTGACATGAGGGAGTCTGGAATAGACCTTATAATTAGGGGAAATTGATTAACGGTAACAACACGGGTTTAATTAAGGCAAAAGAGACCAGACCATACCAAATAAAGAATCAGTACGAATCCCAAAGTTATACAGGCAAGTAATTAAGGAAGAGATGACCAATTAAAGTTTCAAACAAGGAAGCAAATAAAGTCTATGCATACAAATCTTTAACAGAGTAAAGCAATCAGCAAGACTTTTTAAAAGAATACTGATTCCCGAAAAGAATTACTCAACTTCCATAAATAGAAATCAGACTAAGTAAAACCTCACAAACATAGAACTTAGTCGGAAAAAGCAGGTTCAAGTCCTAACAGAGATTAATTAGGGCAAAAACCACAAAATACTGGATTTGACAAAGAAAATGTGTAAGTCAGAAAATATAGAGCAAATTAATACGATTGGCAATACGGAAAGACCCAAAATCGAAGCTAAGATTGAAAAGAACAGTATATTCCATAAAGTTAACTAGGGTTCGAGTACTCTTGCAAAAATCAGTCAAGAAGATGAAAAGAGAATCGATTAAACATTTAGAAGTCGGAAGGCCTTTGAAAAACAACTTGTAATGAACCCTAGTTTTAGGAAAAAGCAAGAATAGTCGATTAAAACCCAAAAATTTTTAGAGAAAAATATGTAATAGTGCTCGATTCATCTTAGATCTACACAGATCTGGAAATGAACGAAGGTAATAGACTAGGGTTTTTTAGAAAACATAACAGAGATGAGAGCATAGGTTTAGAAACCATAGATTCATAACAAAATAAAGAGAAATCTCTTACTCATGGTCGAACAATGGCCTGAGACAGGCTAACAAGCAAAGTTTCGAACCAGAACCAACTAGATTCTTTGAGATCTTCTCAAGGATCCAAGAAATCAAAGAGCCATGGCGTATAGGAGACCAGGGGTGGTCGGAGAAGGTACAAAAACATCGTAGGAGGGAGGTTCTCGCGGGTGACGGCGATTAGGGTTAGGCTGAGTTGAGAGAGTTTGGAGGGGTGAGGGAATGGGTGACGGTGGAACTAAAAAGAATGAGGGGATTAGGGTAGGTTAGGGGGTTAATTAAGGTAGGTTTAATTGTGGTCTGTTGATCAAAATGATCAACAACAACGATTAAACGGGGCTATTGGGTCGGGTGTATGCAGATTGGGCCTAAGGGGTTTTGGGCTGGCTTTTGGGTTAATATTAAGGGGGTTTTGGGCTGGTTTTAAAGGGTTAAGGTTTGGGAATAAAAGGGCTATTTATTAAATAACCCATATAATTTATGAAAATATTTTATAAAATAATTAGCAGATTACAAAAATAATTTTTCATGCATAAAAATGTTTTAAAATAATTACTCAACATTTTAAAAATGCAATGAGCCATTTTATGGCGAGATAATGTAATAATGTATGCATGGGCTATAATTGTAAAGTTATTGCAATTGTAACCAAAAATATAAAATGTGGCTACTTGTGCAATAACTAAAACTTAGTGCAAATGTAAATGATAAAATTAAACCACAAAATTATTATAAAATTATTTGTGGTGTAATTAGTAAATGTTTGCATAAATAAAATACTGGAGTAATTAATTAAAACCCTTTAAAAATGCAAAAGTTATGGAAAAATATTAATTGATGCTAATGCATTATTTTGAAGGTATATATGCACTTTAAAAAGTATTATAGGGAAAAATTGGATATCAACAGCTGCCCCTCTTTACCCGGGAAGGATGAAAGAGTTTTCAGGTAAAGAAATGATGGCCAATTTTGACCGAATGGGCGTTTTGGAAAATATAGGTCGAACCTTGGTCTTTGAGCTGCCTACATATCCTTGGTTTTACAGGAATCAGGCCATGTGTAGTTCTGGATCCACCAGTGAATGAAGCCGATGGAGTTGTTATAGAAATGGTAGCCAATTTCAGCAAAGGTTCTTTTGTGAAGGGTAATGTCGGATGGAGTTATGATTATGGGTCTGGAGTGTATCGGATGTATTATAAGGAAGATAGCTGGATATCACGGAGTAAGGTGGGTAACTGATGGGAATCTATTATAATGGCAAAGTGAAAATGGCAGGAGCGGAAACCGGAGCGAAGGCTGCTCCTGTTTGAAAAGCGGTTACCTCCTGGATTACCTGCAAAACTCAAAATATGATGCATGCAAGTACGTAGATTACTGCGAGAGTTTAAACATGATGCAAATTCCCTTTGGACCATGAAAGATTGTCTTTGGACGGTGCGGATGACGTCCTTAGACTATGATGTCCTGGGCCATGAATTGTGAGATAGGAGATTCGCAGGCCATGAAATGATGTTCTCGGGCCATGAAATGGTGCCTCCAAACCATGACGCCTTTGAATAATGATATGAAAATTTGAGAGATCCTCAGGAAATGGCATGGTGTCTTTCGGCTATGAGGATTATGCCTTTAGACAATGACGCCTTTGGACAAGTTGGGGATATTTTAGCCCATGAGAAGTAATAATATGATACTAAAAACAACAAGACAAGGCTTACTCTTGTGAGGTTGAGGGCAGAGCTTAGCCCGAAAGAGGAGCAAATAGATAGTGCCGGAGAGACAGTGCTTAGTCTCGATAAATAAAGGCGATGATTGGCCTTATGCAAATAGGAGGCAGAGCTTAGCCTCATGCAAGATTCGGGATAGGGCTTAGTCCTATGCAAATGGAAGGCAGAGCTTAGCCTTACGCAAAATGGAGGCAGGGCTTAGCCTCATGCAGATGTGGAGGCAGGGCTTAGCCTCATGCAGATGGAGACAGAGCTTAGTCTCATGCAAGATTCAGGACGGGGCTTAGTCCCATGCAAGTGGAAGGAAGAGCTTAGCCTTATGCAAAATGGAGGCAAGGCTTAGCCTCATGCAGGATTCGGGACAGGGCTTAGTCCCATGCAAATGGAAGGCAAAGCTTAGCCTTATGCAAAATGGAGGCAGGGCTTAACCTCATGCAGATATGGAGGCAGGGCTTAGCCTCATGCAGATGGAGACAGAGCTTAGTCTCATGCAGATATGGAGGCAAAGGCTGAGCCTCATGCAGATGAAGCCAGAGCTTAGTCTCATGCAGATATGGAGGCAAGGCTTAGCCTCATGCAGGATTCAGGACAGGGCTTAGTCCCATGCAAACGGAAGGCAAAACTTAGCCTTATGCAAAATGGAGGCAGGGCTTAGCCTCATGCAGATATGGAGGCAGGGCTTAGCCTCATGCAGATGGAGACAGAGCTTAGTCTCATGCAGAGAGAAGGCAGCTTTTAGCCTTATGCAAATATGGAGGCAGGGCTAGCCTCATGCAAATATGGAGACAGAGCTTAGTCTCATGCAGGATGCGGGACAGGGCTTAGTCCCATGCAGGAAGAAGGCAGTGCTTACCCTTATGCAAACATGGAGGCATGGCTTAGCCTCATGCAAATATGGAGACAGAGCTTAGTCTCATGCAGGAAGTGGGACAGGGCTTAGTCCCATGCAGAGAGAAGGCAGTGCTTTATGCAAAGATGGAGGCAGGGCTTAGCCTCATGCAAGATGCGGGACGGGGCTTAGTCCCATGCTGAGAGAAGCCAGTGCTTAGCCTTATGCAAATATGGAGGAAGGGCTTAGCCTCATGTAAGATACGGGACAAGGCTTAGTCCCATGCAAAGAACGAGTAGCGAATAAGAGTAAAATATTTCTTAACTGGAGATATATTCGGTGTCTGGTGGCCCGATTGATAGTGATTTCACTGCGTGTATATATTTGTGAATGCTACTGTTACGTTAACCATGCCTGCATCCAAAGAATAATTGTGAGTTTTGTAAGGGAAGGTTGGATCGTGCCTTCGTCAGCTGGCTTTGCTCCGCTCTGTCCTGGAGGCCTTGTTTGAGTTGCCCTGGGTAGCACCTGGCTGTCACGGAAATAGAGTTTTCAAAATGATGCACTTATTGATGAAAGTAGAGTTGTTTCAGAAAACATAGTGAAATATCAAGTAATTTTAGATGAACTAGTGACTGTAACACATTTCAGAGACATTGCAGCTTTCTAGTATTAGAATTTGAGGGTCCTCCTCAAAATTCTGCCCCAGTTTGGTAGATGATCCTTTGGCCGTTTGCGAGTGACGAAACTTTTTGAACCTTTTTCGGAATTTTGAGAATCCTTCTCAAAATTCTATCCCAGTTTCTTAACCAATTTCTGGCTTTCTGGCATGTGATGGCGTCGGATAGACTTGCTCAGTAATTTTCCTCAAAATTCTGCCCCAGTTTCTGATTCTGGGGAAAATGAAAATTTTATTATGATATGACCAAACCCACAGCGCCTACGTATCCCCTCTTAAATGGGAATCAGTTCAAGCGTAGTTCAATTACATCATGATGAAGAAATGTAAACAGTCTAAACATAGTATCTCTTGACTGCGTCTGAATTGATTGGTTTTGGCCAGACTTCTCCGTCCGTTTCCGCAAGTATAAGTGCTTCTCCTGTTAGCACCATGTGAACCACGTAGGGACCTTGCCAGTTGGGAGAGAATTTCCCTTTGGCTTCATCTTGATGTGGGAAGATCTTCTTCAGCACCAGCTGTCCTGGTGCAAACCGTCTTGGTTTGACCCTTTTGTTGAAAGCTCTGGACATTCTGTTCTGATAAAGCTGACTGTGACATGCTGCTTTCATTCTTTTTCCATCTGTAAGGGCCAATTGCTCATAGCGGCTTCTTATCCACTCTGCATCGCTGAGTTCGGCTTCCTATATGATCCTTAAAGAAGGAATCTTTACCTCAACTAGGATGACAGCTTCGGTACCATAAACCAGTAAGTAAGGAGTTTCCCCAATTGATGTGCGGATTGTAGTGTGGTACCCTAACAAGGAAAAGGGTAACTTCTCGTGCCATTGTTTGTGGTTTTCTACCATCTTCCTTAGTATGTTCTTGATATTCTTGTTGGCGGCTTCTACGGCTCCATTCATCTGAGGTCTATATGCTGTGGAGTTGTTGTGCTTGATTTTGAAAGTCTCACACATGGACTTCATCATATCACTATTGATATTGGAGGCATTGTCAGTGATGATTGATTCTGGCACTCCAAACCGGCAAACAATCCATTCGCGGACAAAATCTGCCACGACTTTCTTAGTTAATGCCTTGTAGGATGCGGCCTCTACCCATTTTATGAAGTAATCAATGGCCACTAGAATAAACCTATGCCCGTTTGAAGCACTGGGCTCGATCGGATCGATGACATCCATTCCCCAGGCGGCGAATGGCCAAGGTGAGCTTGTTGCATTGAGCTTATTTGGCGGCACTTTTATCATATCGGCATGTACTTGACATTGGTAGCATTTTCGAACATACTGGATGCAATCCGTTTCCATGGTCATCCAAAAATATCCAGCTCTGAGTATTTTCTTGGCTAGAACAAAACCATTCATATGTGGTCCACAAGTTCTGACATGTATCTCCTCGAGCAATCTGGAAGCTTCCTTTGCGTCAACACACCTTAACAACCCCAGATCACGAGTTCTTCTATACAGGGTCTCTCCACTTTGGAAAAAGCGATTGGATAGCCTTGCAGAGTGCATTTCTGAGTATGGTTCGCATGCTCCGGATATTCTCCTTTCGCCAAGTATTCTTTGATATCATGAAACCAAGGCATCCCGTCTGTTTCTTCTTCCACATGGGCACAATATGCCGGCTGATTGTGAATTCTTACTGGTATGGGGTCGATGAAGCTCTTGTCGGGATGTTGTATCATGGATGACAAAGTGGCCAATGCATCGGCAAACTCGTTCTGAATTCTGGGAATATGCCGAAACTCTATCTTTGTGAACCTCCTTCTCAATTCCTGTACATGGTGCAGATATGGCAATATCTTGGAATTCTCGGTGGCCCATTCTCCTCGTACCTTGTGCACAAGCAAATCTGAATCACCGATTACCAGCAGCTCCTAAATATTCATGTCGATTGCCATGTTGAGCCCTAGGATGCAGGCTTCATACTCTGCCATGTTGTTAGTGCAGGGAAATCTGAGTTTAGCAGATACCGGATAATGTTGGCCAGTTTCTGATACCAAGACGGCTCCAATGCCCACTCCTTTGAAATTTGCAGCTCCATCAAAGAACATCCTCCAACCGTCATATACTTCAGTAATGTCTTCTCCAACGAACGACACTTCTTCATCAGGAAAATACGTTTTCAAGGGTCCGTATTCTCCTCCCACAGAATTTTCAGCAAGATGGTCTGCCAATGCTTGTCCTTTGACCGCCTTCTGAGTTAAATAGACGATATCGAACTCACTTAACAGTATTTGCCATTTGGCTCATTTTCCCATCGGCATGGGCTTCTGAAAGATGTACTTCAAAGGGTCCATCCTGGATATGAGGTATGTGGTATAGGCACAGAAGTAATGCCTCAATTTTTGAGCCGTCTAAGTCAAAGCACAGCAAGTGCGTTCCAACAGTGAGTACCGTGCTTCGTAAGGTGTGAACTTCTTACTCAAGTAGTAGATTGCTTGTTCCTTTCTCCCTGTCTCGTCGTGTTGTCCCAAAACACATCCGAAAGCTCCATCTAATACAGATAGATAGAGTAACAAAGGCCTCCCAGGTTCTGGAGGGACTAGGACTGGTGGTGTGGACAGGTACTCCTTGATTTTGTCGAAAGCCCTCTGACAATCTTCGGTCCAACTTGTTTCAGCATCTTTCCTCAGTATCTTGAAGATGGGTTCACATATGACTGTGGACTGCGCTATGAAGCAACTGATATAGTTGAGATGTCCTAGGAAGCTCATCACGTCCTTCTTGCTTCTTGGTGCCGGTAACTCTTGAATAGCCTTAACTTTGGACGGGTCCAACTCGATTCCCCGACGACTGACAATGAATCCCAACAACTTTCCTACGGGAACCTCGAATGCACATTTTGCGGGGTTCAATTTTAAGTTGTACCTTCTTAACCTGTCAAAGAACTTTCTTAAGTCTGCTATGTGATCTGTGGCCCTCTAGGATTTGATAATGACGTCGTCAACATACACCTCTATTTCTTTGTGTATCATATCATGGAAGATGGTTGTCATGGCTTTCATGTAAGTAGCCCCAGCGTTCTTTAGACCAAATGGCATCATCTTGTAGTAGTACACCCCCACCCCCCATGGTATAATAAAAGCTATTTTCTCTACGTCTTCTTCATCCATCCAAATCTGGTGATAACCCGCGAAGCAATATACAAAGGATTGGAGCTCATGCTTGGCGCAATTGTCGATCAGGATGTGTATATTTGGCAGTGGGAAGTCATCCTTTGGGCTGGCCCTGTTGAGATCTCAATAATCAACACAGACCCTGACCTTCCCATCCTTCTTTGGAACTGGCACGATGTTGGCTAGCCAAGTTGGGTATTCGACCACCCTTAGGACCTTGGCCTAGATTTGCTTAGTAACCTCCTCCTTGATTTTCAGACTCATGTCAGGCTTGAATTTCCTGACTTTCTGTTTTACTGGTGGACACGCTGGGTTTGTGGGCAACTTGTGAGCCACAATAGATGTACTTAACCCGGTCATATCATCGTATGACCATGCAAAGATGTCCTCATACCCTTTCAAGAACTGTGTGTACTTTTCTTTTTCTGATGGCGACAAGTGGATGCTGATGCGGGTTTCCTTGACAGTTTTAGAGTCTCCCATGTTGATTATTTCTGTTTCGTCCAGATTGGACTTAGGCTTGTTCCCGAAGTCTTCTACTTCTCTGACAATTTCCTCAGGTATTTCATCCTCTTCTTCCGAGTCACTATCCTTATGTTGCGTTGTCTCATTACATGTCACAATCATCGCTTCATCAGGAAAAGTAATAATAATGCTGTAGAAAAAGAATGTGAAAGATAATAATAAATACTAAATAGAAATGCATTGATTTAAATTTGAAAAGTCTCCAAAACAAGTACGGCTCGATGAATCGAGCAATTATCAAAATGTGTCTTTAAAACAAAATTATTGAAAACATCTGAAATGCCTACCGTGGCAATAAAAATAAATTTAGGCTAAATGCCAGGCTGCCCAGGGACTCGGCGGGCCCGGGATGGTGTGTCACTTCAATTCCTGAGAACGGCTCCTTTCTCCACAGTCTGAATGGTGAGGCCTTCTTCCTCCTCCTTCTCAATTATCGCACTGTAGTCCATATCCTCGTCCTCTAGGAACAAATTTCTCAGCCCAGCTAATGCTTCATCCTCTGCTTTTCGTATTACTTAGAGGAGGAAGAGGTGGAGGGCCTATAGATCTGGTGTGATATGCTGATGATGCCACTATGTGCGAACCAACCTTAGGGGATGGGAATAATAATAAAAAATAAAGAAAAACAAAAGGTAAACAAGTTAGTAAGGGTTCTGAAAAGTCTGCAATATTTAAACACGTATTGCGGGATTGTAAATTCGCGTCCTAATTTGAGAGCCTCGTTGTGCCCAAGGTAGGCCTGGCGACAAATAGATTTGTAGAAATTCAGTGCCAATAATTGCCTCATTTCATTAATGTAAAGATAGACGCCCCAAAAGAAACACTAAATAAGATAAGTCACTAATGGCACTTGGCCTTATTACATTTAAAAGAAAAGCAAGTAATCCTAATCTACTTGGTCCCAGAAGGGCCCTCTCCAGACTGGATGCTCTTGTCGATCAATTCCCCCAGTTCGCGCAGGTTCAGCAGTAAGAATGCCCTTGCCAAATGCCCTCCTTCGTTTCCCTCAGCCTTCTGGCAATCGGTGACTCTCTTTCTTATTTTCTACAAAACAAAATATAGTTAGGCCCTTTCCCCCTCCAGGTTCGTCTATTCGTACAACAATGATTAGCATATTGGCACTTATTTCTCCAAATTAATGCACACAATCGTGGTTGCGTCCGTTGGGATTACGGAAAACCCGATGGACTTTTGGGTGAGGCTTGTCTTAAAGGGTCATTATGCGGACAACATATTAACCCGGCTAGGTTTGACCATGATGCATGTACAATTAATCAGAGTAAGGTTGCTATAGAGGTCTAGACTGGGACCCTCAAGCGGACAACTTGAGGGGAAAGGCACAGAACCGTCGAACGCACCGCTGATCGACTAGTTTTACCGCAAATAGGCCTTTTCGAATTTAAAGGGTGATATATAGGAAGAGCGCAAATACTCATCAAGCGTTGCTATAGGATTGTTTACGCATGAGTGGAATATGATGTTGAGCGTGATTTATGCAACAATAAATAGTATGTTGTCAAGTATTTGCACGTAAAAAAATGATGAATGCGGTATTTAAATATTTGAAAGATAGTTACGAAAAAAAAGAAAACAAAGAGACAAGTCAGTTTCAGGAAATAAAGGAAATCATAAATGCTTGGGAAATAAGCAATTAAATTCAAATAAAGGGGAAGGGAAATGGTGCACATGTATTAAATGAATAAAGCATGATTAAGACTAATTCACAAAAACAAGTTCGTTATGGTAAGAGCCTAAACGATCCCCAGCAGAGTCGCCATGCTGTCGCGCCCTCTTTTCCCTCGCGGAGTCCGGGTTTCGACATTTATTGGGAACAACTCGTTTCCTTTTGGGAATTGGGTATTTGAAGAGTCTCCACCTAACGTATTAAGGTGTGTTAGGGCACCTAGAGCAATTAAATCATGTAACCAATTTGCATTACCAGAGATTAGGGTAAGGACTCAAAATAACCTTGAGGGAAAGGCGTTAGGCACCCCTCGCGGTCCACAAGGGTGGGTCCCGGCCGAACTCAGTTATGTGAATTAGTCCTTTAACAGGTAAACAGTCTAAGCACACATTTGCAAATAAAGGAAGTTTATGCAGTCTATGCACACATATGTAAATTTAAGAAGGGAAGTCCTAAGTTGGTTAGCCTATAGGATCACTTCTGTACAATACCCGGTAAGCCTTCCTCAAATAGAGGGGTTACACGTGGCATTAGCGCACAAGTCATCATATCCTTTTACTACCCATTACCCCCCTTTAGCGCTTATATAAGCGATTTTAATTAGCGACCTCTAAGCGTGCTTTTACCCGTCCCTTCCTTGTGGTCCTGGAGGTGTTTAGGACCTCTAAGGCAGTTCCAGACACTCTTAGGTATTTAAAAGATAAAATATAAGCGACAACAAAGAACATATAGGACTATCAAATAGAGAAACAGTTAGGGGCTCATATTTACCTCCACACATAAACAAATAAGTAGCACGTCTTAAACATAGATTTCAGGTAATTTCAGAGAAGTCCTAGAACAAGGTATCTAGGTGAGCATCACAAACACATAATAGGCAGCATAGTTTTAAGGCGAAGTGACAGAATCCTAATCAGTTTGCCTACTGATTTTAAAAGCCTGTTAAAACTGGACAAGTTTACAAATAAGCAGAGTACAATTTCACAGTCTTAAGACCATTAATTACCTAAAGCTTGCCTAGGCACTGGTCTGTACGCAATCATAGCCTGGAACTGATTAAAACATCTTGAAGTTAATCAGTCCTATAGGCATGCTGGTCTAGGCGATTAATGTTACAAAACTGATTTCATACATATTTATACTAGGACATGATATCTATGATTGGACTATTTAAAAAACCTTTTTATTCCATTAAGCGACGTAGAAACAATTCAGAGCAAATGCACACAGGGTCCTAAGGTAGGATTTCTAATGCACAAAGAGAGATGGTCATTTTATTAAGCATGATTACAGTAATGACGGGATTTCCAGGAGATGACAACTTATGCCGAATCAGAAATGAAGTGATGGACTATAACATGTTTTCTAATATGCAGAGGTAGTAAACGTGAGTATCCTAAGGCAGGATTTCTAATGCAAACAACATAAACCTAAGGCATGATTCAAATTTGCAGATAAGCACAATATAGTCCTAAAGCATGATCTCTATTGCGACTCATGATATAAACCTAAAGCAGGATTTCTACCCGGTTTCCCATAAAAATCATATAGGAACCCTCCCCATTTTACTAATTACCTCAATATCTGTTTACAAAGAATATTATTACAGACTAGGATCAAATGAATTACACAAATAAATGAAACTATACTATAGGGAGCCTAAATCTGGCCCAAAGTAAACCTAGGAATGCCAGGCCTTCAATACAGTCTCAGAAGCCAAAGATCTCACGACCAATAGTATGTCTTGGTGGTCAGAGTTCCCTAAGGACCTCAAGGATCCCGGGCAGTGCTCACACCAAGACCTTTATCAAATAGAGGATTGGTTATGTGCAGTGCGGGAGGGCCAACTCTGGTGTGCTAGAGTTCAGAGAGACCTCAAGGATCCTTAAGCAGTACACACACCAGAGGGGCAGAACCTAATAGTCTAAGAATAAAGTGAGAGTGCTTGACATAGTATTGAAAGACTTATTAAAACAGTGTAGAGACAATTTTAGAAGCGAAAAGATTTCAGAAATGGAAAACAATTTTAAGAAGATGCTAGGAGTGACACCAGTTTTGAGAAGACTACTAAGAGTAGAAGAACAGTTTTTGAAATCGTTTCTGAGGAAAACAATTCGGCCAACAACCAATTAATCATAGAATACTCAGATTCACAGACACCTAACCACTTAACCAACAGATTTACAAACAGGGGTGAAAGGGATTGGGAACATATAGAGTTGAAACCACATAAACAGGGAAACATTTGAGACAACAAATGCACAGAACAACTAGGAGTCCAAGTCAATCATGGTGATAGACAGTTAAAGCATAGAGAAAGAATGTAACAGAATCATGTTGAAGACAAGGGTGTGTGGACAGAGTTGGACATACAATTAGGGCCAATTGAATGCATTAGGAGACTGAGTAGCTAACATGGTCAACCAATTAAGGGGGGCGGGGTAAGCAGGGACTAAGTAAACATACTGGACAAGTATCAAATAACCAAGTGAAATTTAGACATGTTGATTACACATTGAACAAGTGAAGGCATAATTTAGACATGCTTAAATAAACAGTAAACGGGGAAACAAATTGGATACATAGCCAATTGAACTAGTGCAGGAAGGGAATACATGGAGTTGAGTTTCAAAATTTAACTTAGAGACATACTAGTTAAAGAAGAAAGTGCAGAGTGTAAAACAGGTGTAGTTCCAATGTCTAGCCCTGGCTTTCAGCCAACTAGACCAATAGTTATCACAAGTAGTAGAGAAAGAGAGAGTTTGAGTGTGAGTGTGTATTCTGAACTTAGTCTTCTCCCTTTGAAAAATAAGAGTGCTTATATAGCAGTTCAAGAGTAGCACAAATAAGGTAAAAAAAGATCATAGAGTCGCAGAATCAATTGACATGAGGGAGTCTGGAATAGACCCTCTAATTAGGGGTAATTGATTAACGGTAACAACAGGGGTTTAATTAAGGCGAAAGAGACCAGACCATACCAAACAAGGAATCAGTACGAATCCCAAAGTTATACGGGAAAGTAATTAAGGCAGAGATGACCAATTAAAGTTACAAACAAGGAAACAAATAAAGTCTATGCATACAAATCTTTAACAGGGTGAAGCAATCAGCAAGACTTTTCAAAAGAATACTGATTCCCGGAAAGAATTACTCAACTTCCATAAATAGAAATCAGACTAAGTAAAACCTCACAAACATAGAACTTAGTCGGAAAAAGCAGGTTCAAGTCCTAACAGATATTAATTAGGGCAAAAACCACAAAATATTGGATTTGACAAAGAAAATGTGTAAGTCAGAAAATACAGAGCAAATTAATACGATTGGTAACACGGAAAGACCCAAAATCGAAGCTAAGATTGGAAAGATCAGTATATTCCATAGAGTCAACTAGGGTTCGAGTACTCTTGCAAAAGTCAGTCAAGAAGATGAAAAGAGAATCGATTAAACATTTAGAAGTCGGAAGGCCTTTGAAAAATAACTCGTAATGAACCCTAGTTTTAGGGAAAAGCAAGAATAGTTGATTAAAACCCGAAAATTTTCAGAGAAAAACATGTAATAGTGCTCGATTCATCTCAGATCTATACAGAACTGGAAATGATCGAAGGTAATAGACTAGGTTTTTTTAGAAAACATAACAGAGATGAGAATATAGGTTTAGAAATCATAGATTCGTAACAAAATAAAGAGAAATCTCTTACTCATGGTCGAACAATGGCCTGAGACAGGCTAACAAGCAAAGTTTCAAACCAGAACCAACTAGATTCTTTGAGATCTTCTCAAGGATCCATGAAATCAAAGAGCCATGGTGTATAGGAGACCAGGGGTGGTAGGAGAAGGTACAGAAACATCGTAGGAAGGAGGTTCTCGCCGGTGACGACGATTAGGGTTAGGTTGAGTTGAGAGAGTTTGGAGGGGTGAGGGAACGGGTGACGGCGGAACTGGAGAGAATGAGGGGGTTAGGGTAGGTTAGGGGGTTAATTAAGGTAGGTTTAATTGTGGTCCGTTGATCAAAATGATCAACGGCCACGATTAAACGGGACTATTGGGTCGGGTGTATGCAGATAGGGCCTAAGGGGTTTTGGGCTGGCTTTTGGATTAATATTAAGGGGGATTTTAGCTGGTTTTAAAGGGTTAAGGTTTGAGAATAAAAGGGCTATTTATTAAATACTCCAAATAATTTATTAAAATATTTATAAAATAATTAGCAGATTATAAAAATAATTTTCATGCATAAAAATATTTTAAAATAATTACTCAACATTTTAAAAATACAATGAGCCATTCTATGGCGAGATAATGTAATAATGTATGCATGGGCTATAATTGTAAAGTTATTGCAATTGTAACCAAAAATATAAAATGTGGCTATTTGTGCAATAACTAAAACTTAGTGCAAATGTAAATGATAAAATTAAATTACAAAATTATTATAAAATTACTTGTGGTGTAATTAGTAAATGTTTGCATAAATAAAATACTGGAGTAATTAATTAAAACCCTTAAAAAATGCAAAAATTATGAAAAATATTAATTCATGCTAATGCATAGTTTTGAAGGCATATATGCACTTTAAAAAGTATTATAGGGAAAAATTGGGTATCAACAGGCACGTTATTGCTAGGAACCATATTTTTGTTTTCGCCATGATGGCAAGACTCAGCAACAACATTCAAGTGAGCAGACTGAGAGTTTGACATTTTTAAGCTGACCTGAAATTAAAATCTTAAAGAACAAGCGTAAAATAGAGTGTGTTACGAAAATTTATATCAAACCACCACTATTATCCTTAGCCCACTTTGGGCGCCAAACTGTTTATCCTTAAAATGGATAACAATTGAATTTATACGCGGTTTTAAAGATATGTGGATTGATTCAACACAAATGAACAAGAATATTAGATAAGTGAATTGAAGATAAAATAAATAACCGAACCAGTTGTGACGCTGAACCCAGGTTCGGATCTAAGCTTAACAGTGTTCTGCCCTCAGTTCGGAGCCAAACGTATATGAAGGGCTATGATTAAAATAGGAACCTTTCAATAATTAGAAAGTAGAGAAATTAATTTGTATTGCCTTGATATGCGTGTTACAGTGTCTGTATTGAATAAAAACTACCCCTTTTATATAGTAGGAGAGTTCCACCCCTAGTACAATTCTAATAAAGGTAAAAATCTTCTTTTTCGTTAATCATTGATCCGCAGCCGATACGGACCGAGATCTGCGCCGTGATATCTGATGGGGAGTGCATATTGCGGCCTCTGTTAGTCGTGTATAACCGTTGTTGTATTTTTCGAGGTCTCGTAGCTCGTTCCGGGATTGGAGAAATATTGTCTTATCAAGCCCGCTTGCGATCACTCCATTCGGACCATAGTGCGAGATGTTCCGTATTCGATTCTGACCCCATATAATCATGCCTTTGCTTCACTTGACCCACTGGAAAATCGGGGTGTAGGTTACCCCAATTTTACCCGTATATAATTATCAATTAATATTTGTATAGAGAATTATTTGTAATTAGATTTTAAGGGGATTTGATGGTGTAAATCATTTTTGCACCGTCAATGAATAGAACTTAGCATTGAAAGTCTCTACATGCACATGCACACGTTTCTTTGATTTCTTCATTCGTTCAAACATGTGTTTTCATTTTCTGGGTCTCATCTGTTTCTCACTTTTTTAATTTATTTTCTTGGAAATTTCTTTCTCACAGTAATATTGCCTCCTAGTACTATGCATAAATTAAAAACCTGCATTTCAATTTCAAGACTCCATGATACAAATTAAAAGAGCAAAAATCCAATGCGTCGAGGTAAATTTATGTACATTTAATTAATTAATAAATTAACTATAGTTACAATATAGTGTGCGACAACTTTTGATTAGATCACTACTCATCAACATGTGTACAAAAGGAAGCACTTTTGCCCAAAAAGATTTGGTGAAACAGGCTACAAATTTGTCAAACCAAGTTATAGGAGCTTATCTAAGTCCATAGAGGCAGAGGCGGATCTACATAGTAATATATGAATTCACGTGAACCAGTAGTTTTTATCCAAATATTATATATATCGTTAAAAAGTTCATTAAATAGTTTAAATATTTGACAGTAAACTTAGTATACTAGTGTATATTAACTTACCGAATTCGCCTATGCATAGAGGTCCTCACGAAGTATGATCAAGAAAAGAGGCGCGAGTGTGCGAAAGGAGTACTTTTATTTTTCTATCTACTTCAAAAAGAGGAGAGATATACGTATATATAAAGGTGTATATGAAAAATATTACGAGGAGTTAAATGGTGATTTCAGACAACTCTAGAGCAGTTCTTAGCACATTCGATGACGAACGTATGTTTAAATGAGAGAAAATGTAACGACCCGACCCGACCGTCACTTTGATATCTAGCACACCGTTCAGCGGTTTGAGGCCATGGGTAGCTTCAATTTACGTATTATGATCTGTACGCGTGTTCGGAATTGAATTTTGGGAAGTTCGGAGTTGATTTGGAGAGAATTTTTATTTCAGAAGCTTTAAAATGGAAGAATTGACTAAGGGTGATTTTTGAGTAAATGACCTCGGAATTGGGATTTGAAAGTTCCAACAGGTTCGTATGATTATTTTGGACTTGGGCGTATGTCCGGATCGGGCTTTGGATGACCCCGGAGCATTTTGGCACCTACTGTGGAAAGTTGGCACTTTGGGAAGGATTTCCTATTTGGGTTGGAGTGCATTTCAATGTTATCAATGTCCATTTGGGATTTCGAGTCTGAGAATAGCTCCGTATAGTGATTCTGGTATTGGGAGCGCGTCCGGAAGTGTATTTAGAGTTCCCTGGGTTATTTTGGAGTCATTTGGCGAAAGCGAGAAATTTAAAGGTGTTTGAGAAGTTTGACCGGGAGTGAACTTTTTGATATCGGGGTCGGCTTCCTATTCCGCAAGTTGGAGTAGGTCCGTAATGTTGAACGTGACTTGTGTGCAAAATTTGAGGTCAATCGGACGTGATTTGATAGATTTTGACATCGAATGAAGAAGTTTAAAGTTCTAAAGTTCATAAAGCTTGAATTGGGGTATGATTCATGATTTCGACATTGTTTGGTGTGATTTGAAGGCTCGATTAAGTTCGTAATGTATTTTGGGACGTATTGGTATAATTGGTTGAGGTCCCGAGAACCTCGGTCGAATTCCGGATGGTCATCAGATCGAGTTTGGACTTGGAGGAAAGGCTGGAGTTGCAGTCATCTGGTCTAACCGCATCTGCGAGGTTTGGGCCGCAGGTGTGGAGCCGCAGAAGCGGCCAAGAAGGGTGCAAATGCGATTTTGGTGGGGAACTGCTGAGACCGCAGATGCGGTCATCTCGCCGCAGAAGCGAGACGGCACCTGCGGAAGAGAAGGCGCAGAAACGGAGCGGGCAGCTGGGGGCATCTCCACAGAAGCGGATCATTTGCCGCACCTACGGAACCGCAGAAGCGGTCAAGTGACCGTAGGTGCGAGGATCGCTGGGCAGAGGAGGATTTTTTATAAACGCGACTTGGCTCATTTTTCTTCCATTTCTCACTTGGTGGAAGCGATTTTGGAGAGCTTCAAGGAGGGATTTTCATCAAGCAACACAAGGTAAGTGATTCCCACCTATTGCAAGTTAAATACATGGATTCTATAAGGATTTGAGCATGAAAATTTGTAGAAATTGTGGGGTTTTTGGTAGAAAATCTAAAAATTAGTATTTTTGGATTTTGACCACGAAATTGGACGTGAAATTTGGAATAAGTTATGTATTTGAGTTCGTGGTGTTATGGGTAAAGTTTATCTTCAAAAAATTTCGGAATCCGGGCACGTGGGCCCGGAAGTGATTTTTATCGACTTTTCAAACGGAGTTGAAAATTTTTATAAATTGAATTGTTATGAGTATTTGGGTATATATTTATGGGTTTGAGCAATTGTTGACTAGTTTGGAGCGTTGGGCACCGTTTGAGTCATCGGAAGTGCTTGGGAGCCGGTTATGGAGCTTCGGAGCGAGTTAAGTCTCCTTTCTAACCTTGTAAGAGGGAATTAACGCCATAGGTGAACTAAATTAATACATGCTTCTATTTGTGGGGGCTACGTACACACGAGGTGACGAGAGTCTGCGCGTAGCTACTATTATGCTTAAGTCCGGGTAGTCTAGGACCCAAGAGCATGCTATACTTGCGATATTAATTTGCGACCTTATTGTCAATTTAAATTGCTTAAATCATATCGAATTTGGTAAATGAATTTCTAAAGGTTAAACTTCATTTTCTTGACCGGTAAAAGAGGATTTACATTTCCTTGGATAATTGCTCCTTGATGAATTCTTGATTGGCTGTTTGATTGTGTTTTTCTTTTTGTAGAGCGGGCCGAACGCCTCGGCAGATTAAATAGATACATCTATGGTTTGCGCCATTCGACCCTCGGCAGTGCACAATTTAAATATTATGTTGGATCGGGCCATACGACCTCGACATGATTTGCGCATGATTGAATTGATTGCTTTGAAATTTATAATAAATGATATCGCCTCATTGGCCTGAGATAAACTGTTAAAAGATGAGAAATAAATTTGGAGATTTCTTAATTATAAAAGAATTATTTTTTTTACTTCAAAATAATGAGCTCACTACCATTTTATATATAACTCATGTTTAAATCATATCATTGGGATTTTTAACCCATAGTAAGTATCGTAGTCGACCCCTCGTCACTACTTCTTCGAGGTTAGATGGGATACTTACTGGGTACACGTCGTTTTCGTACTCATACTACACTTGTTGTACATTTTGTTGTACATGAACATATACATTAACGTCCTTGTAAGCGCAGCGGCGTGGTTGATAGGGGGACTTAGGTGAGGCTGCATTCCATATTACGACCCGCAGCCAGCAGAGTCTCCTTCGGAGTATTTATATTTTCTTTCCTGTCCAAATTTGTATTTCGAACTGTTGCTGTATTTTATTTTATTTCCTAGTAAATGCTCATGCACTTGTGGCACCGGGTTCTGGGATGATTATGGCTTATTTAGTATTGGAATTGTGAAAATATTATTATTTATTCTATAAAGTTCATCTTTCACTAGTTAATTGAAGGAAATTTTGATTTAAAAAAATTATTAAAAATGAGAATTAAATTTACTATTTAGTGTTGGCTTGCCTGACAGTAATATCCGGCACCATCACGACCTTTAACGAATTTTGGGTCGTGACACTCCACATATTAATATTGAGTCTTTTGGTCGTTGAGAGACTTGAAAATGAAAGGCTGACAATATAGCTCCTAGAAAACAAATGTCAATAAGTCTAAAAACGACAAATGTTGTGTTGATATTTTACAACTAATAAATTAAAAAACAAGAAAATATAGGGAGTTGTTATTTATTGAAATAAACGAAAAAGAAAGAAAATAATTAATGTCAACTCAGAAATACATTTATTTTCTACTATTTCATTCTTATTGCTTCAAGTCGTATTTTAATCACCAATTTAAATTTAATTAATACTATATTATAGTAAGATTTTGCTATGTTTTCAGTAATTAAAAAATAGTACAAGATTCAAAAATTAAAATATTTGAGAAGTATCTGATTATGTAGTTATAAATCAGTACAAGATTTAAATTAAAATACTTCAAAAGTATTTGCTATTTTATCTGTAGTAGAAGTTGATTTAACTATCCGACCATTAAAAATATAAGTAATTATATTTGTATATTGTAAAAATTGGTAATCTAACTATTAGACAATAGAAGTACCTAAAAGGTGATTGATCACATCTCGAAATTTTAAACTTTATTTTTTGCATAATTTGTAGTGTTAAATATAACATAATATTTTTGAGGCTATAAAATAAATTAATTTTTTTTGAAGAGTAACATGCAAAAATTTAAGGTTACATTAATTTTTAAATATGAAGGTATCATTCCGTTTTGCAACAGACTAAAAAAGTCTCATAAAAATAAAATGCAATTATCATGAAAAAATAACGTAGAATTTCAATTGGCTTTTATGGGTCCTTCACGAAACTTCATGTTTTTGCTTATTTAAGCTATTTATAAATGTGAAAGAACGAAGATAGAAAATTGAATAAATAACAAATTTACGGCAGTTCCCTTGTGACTCCTTATCAATAATGTTCTTATGTTAGTGCAAGAGTTTTTGAAAAATAATCTCAATAATTTCGTGTTTTTCTCCGGAATAAAAAAATATTGCATTGAATCAGCATTGAATTTAATTTAGTGCTTCTGTGCACGAATATAAACATTTTCTTTACATATTTTAAATAACGAAAGGATTTGTTCTAAATATTAGGATTTTTTACATATTTCAAATAAGAAAAAATTTAATAATCAAATTTCTAGTTGATTTCAAATCTATCAGAATTGAGAGAAGAAGGAAAGAAACGTTGCTGAAAAACCTTTCTTGTATATTCTATATTGAACTTTGTACAAGTATAAATACAAGAATTGAAATAGCAGACCCATTCCTATTTGTACACTTGTCCTGCATTTATTAGTTAATGAATAACTGCCTAACCAACTAGGAAAGGAATATTATTTACACTTATCCTAAATATTCACAATAGTACAAGAACCTTCTAGAAACAGCAGAGGATTTATTTTACACCTGTGAAGATCTTTTGCTACATCTGACGATCAGGAATTAATCAATCAAAACATGAAATCAACGGCGGAGATCAAAAGGATATATCCTTTCCGACATTGTAAAGTCCAAAACCCTTCTTTCATTAATTCCGACTTTGTTTCAAATGCTCTCTTTGACTTCATGTGTCACGTCCCCAAACCCGGTCGTGATGGCGCCCAACACTAATGCTAGGCAAGCCTGACCATTTACTCTCTCAACCCGAGCACAAAGCTCAAAACCAATTAATCAGATACTAAAAATCAAATATTAATACTCATAGTTGAAACACTCAATTAAAACAATACGAAATACTGACATAAACTGTAGCTCCCAAGACCTGGGGTCATGAGTCTAGAGCCTCTAACTAATACAGAGTCAAGAATCCTCAAAATAAGTATGTTCTAAAGTACGAAAATAATAAAGGGATAAGGGAGGAGTCGGGTCCTGCGGACGTCATAGCAGCTACCTCGACCACTCCTGGAACTCTGGAAACCAGCGGCTAGCTCAACTAAGCTCCCGAAGTACCTGAATCTGCACACAAGGTGCAGGGAGTAGGGGTGAGTACTACCAACTCAGTGAGTAATAAGCATATAAAATGTCTGAAGATAAGAAATCCACGAAATGCCACAAAGTAAAGGTAAAACTAACAGTCCAACACCTAACTACGAACCAACAGCAAAACAACTTCAAATATATCAGTCAAGTATAATGTAAGGATGCAATGCAATGCACATGACCGCTACGGCGCGTAGCCCGATCCATTTAACGTCGACGGCGCTCACTGGGGGTGTGTACAGACTCCGGAGGGGCTCCTTCAGCCCAAGCGCAATATAATCATATCATTCGCTGCGGCGTGCAGCCCGATCCATACTCAGTCCACAATATGCATATGAGTCACGTAACAGATTCAATTAATTTTCCCAATTTCCAATTTATTAAGAAGAATATACTTTAGATATTTAACTTCAGGAAAAGTGACTTAGCATTTCATAACAGTGATTAAACACAGGACTGAGATCAATGATTATACAAAGCATGCTATCACAATGACATTCATCCTCTAAGGATGCTACAGATCGGCACAAGGCCCCAAACACGGCAATAAGCCCAGATATATTCAATACAGGGTGCGTATCAGTCGCCAATATAGAAACATTCTTGTTCGGGATGGACTAAGTCTCAATCCCCAGTCATAACCAATCCCGCACCTGCCATGGGGTGCGAGTCACGCCCTACAATAGCGTCACAATGTGATAAGCCGGGGTTTCAAACCCTCAGGCCATCATATACACCAACTACTCACCTCTAACCGGCCGTAGAATGGTCCGCAATGCCTTTTCCTTTCGTATCAACCTCCTCGCGCGTCGAATCTAGTCAAAATCACAAGGAATACATAAATATGGGTTAAAGAAACATAACCCAATCAAAAATACTCGAAAGGTACTAAAATTCACGAAGTTGGTAAAACCCGAGCCCCGGGCCCACTTCTCGAAAAATTCCAAAAATCACACCAACGGATTCCTCGTCTTGTCACGAGTCCGTGCATATAAAGTTTACCAAAATCGGAGCTCGTTTGACTCTCCAAATTCCATTTTTACATCACAGCTTTCCAAGCCCTAGCTTGACCCGTTTTTGGTGAAATTCTACTGATTTCTATGATAAATGTACCATAAACTCGAGTAATTAGGCCAAGAGACTTACCTCCAAGTGATTCTCAGTCAAAACCCTCGAATTTCCTTGTTCAAAGCTCTTAAGAACGTCAACAATGGAGGAAAAATATGAAAGGGTCGCGGATGAAATCTTATTTTAAAACCCTTCTGCAATTTTCGCTTCTGCGGTCCCGTAACCGCTTATGCGGGACCGCTTCTGCGGCCATATGACCGCTTATGCGGTTTTTCATTAAATCCTTGGCTTCCGCTTTTGCGCCCAACCATCCGCTTCTGCGGCCTCATTTTCGCCTATGCGGACCCGCTGAAGCGATACTCCGTCCGCTTTTGCGGAATTACCCCGGTCCCTCATGGACCGCTTATGCAATCTCTTAGTTGCATCTGCGGAACCGCTTCTGCGGCTCCTTTTCCACAGATGCGGAAATACCAGAAGCCAGGTGCACCAGACCTGCAACAAACATCAAGATTCTCCGTTTAACCACCCGAAATTACTCTGAGGCCCCCGGGACCTCAACCAATAGCACCAACACACTCCAAGACCTTATTCAAACTTGTTCCAATCATCAAAACACTAACGTTAGCATCAAATTCATCGAATTACCACGGATTCAAGCCTAAGTTAAACTAAAGCTTCCGAAACTTGCATTTGATCTAAAACCCGTCCTAAACACCTCCGAATGATCTGAAACTTTGCACGCATATCCAAAATCACCTAACGGAGCTACTGCAACTCTCGGGATTCCATTCCGACCCTCGGATCAAAATCTCACCTACCATCCGGAATTCACAAAAATCCAACCTTAGCCAATTCAAGCCTAATTCTACACCGGACCTCCAAATTCAATTCCGATTGCGCTCCTAAGTCACAAATCATCCCCCGAAACTAGTTGAATCATCGAAAATCCATTCCGAGCCTTCTAACTCATAAGTCAACCTTCGGTTGACTTTTCCAAACTACACTTCTCATAAAGAGACTTATTGTCTCATTTCTAACCGAACTCTATCCGAATTACTTCAAATTCTCCAAACACATATAATGGAACATATAGAAGCATAAAACGGGGAAAACGGGGCGGTAACTCCCGTAACGACGGGTCGGGTCATTACATCATGTCATCTTCTTCATTTGAGCTTCGAGTTTTCTGCAACACACCATCATTTGTTTCATTCTTTGTAATCCTGATGCCAACATCCCCCCTCAAGTTGGAGGGTGGTGAAACAACCCCCAACTTTCCCATAATTGAAGAATGGTTGGGCCCAGAAAGGGGCTTTGTGAAGACGTCGGCAATCTGAGAAATTGAAGGGACAAAAGACAAGGAAATAAGGCCGGCGAGGTACTGGTGGCAAACGAAATGACAATCGAGATCCACATGTTTGGTACGCTCGTGAAAGATGGGATTTTTTGCAATGTGAATGGGTGTTTGGCTGTCGGAGTGTAAAGGTACTGGAAGCGAGAGATTGATAGATCTTGAAGGAGACGAACAAGCCAAGTAATTTAAGCCACCACACGGCGCATCGAACGGTACTCGACTTCAGCCGATGAAAGAGATATCAAAGATTGTTTCTTGGATTTCCAAGAGACGGGAGATCCTCCCAAAGTGATTAAGAAGCCGCTAATAGATCTTCGAGAATCAGGACATCGCCCCCAATCAGAGTCACAGAAGGCAACCAATTTGAATGAAGAACTGGAGGAAAGAAATATGCTCATTCCTGGGTCCTTAAGCAAATATCGCAAGCAATGTAAGGCAACTTCAAAATGAGGAATTCGTGGATTCTGCATGTATTGGCTTAGATGTTGGATAGCGAAGGAGAGATCTGGTCGTGTATGGGTGAGGACATTCGGTTTCCCAATAGATTGCGATAGAGGGTTGGGTTTGTCGACAAAGGACCTTCGTCTGCTCGGAGCTTACAGCAGGAATCAAGAGGTGAGGAGACTGGTTTGGAGTCAATGCAGTCATATTCAGACAATAATTCTAAGGTGAACTTTCTTTGACTTAGAACCATACCTTGTGGCTCTCGTATAATTTCTAATCCCAGAAAATAGTGTGCTGTCCCTAAGTCTTTCATTTGAAACTCCGAATGGAGAAAAATTTTGAGTGAGGCAATTTCTGTAGGATCATCACCAGTGAGCAGTATGTCATCTACGTAAACTACAACAATAGAAGTTCTTCCATTTGAAAGCTTGAAGAACAATGAGTAGTCGTTAAGAGAGTGTGAGTAACCCTTGAAGTTTAGGGCTGCTGTGAGTCGTGCATACTATTGTCGAGAGGCTTGTCGCAGCCCATATAAAGATTTTTTAAGTCTGCAAACATGACTAGGTGAAGGAGGAATCATCCCAGCGGGGAACTTCATATAAACCTCCTCTTATAGATCACCATGTAGGAAAGTGTTATTGACATCTAACTGGGAAATTTCCCAATTTTTCTTAACTGCAACTGCTAATAGGCAACGAATGGTAGTCATCTTTACAACTGGAGAGTAAGTTCCATTAAAATCAATTCCTTCCCTTTGAATATCCCCTCTTATAACCAACCGTGCTTTAAACCTTTCCACTGTCTCATCTTGCTTATATTTTACTTTACAAATCCATTTGCAAGGCAATGCCTTTTTGCCTTTTGGTAATTTAACCACATCCCAAGTGTTATTAGCTTCTAGAGCCTTAAATTCTTTTGACATGGCCTGTTGCCAACCTGGGCGAAGAGAGGCTTGGGAATAGGAGGTAAGCTCAAACACATAAGAAATAGAGTTAAGTAGGGATTGGTTAGACTGTGACAAGGCTAAAAAAGATAAAACATGAGGAGAAACAGAGGAGGAAAAACATGAAGAGGATACATCAATTAATATGACAGAATTACAAACTTAATCTTTCAAATAACTAGGTGTATGATGCTCTCTTAGGGATCTTCTGAGTATAGGTTGTTCCTTCATAAGAAGGGAGTGAGGACTAGAAAGAGAAATGGGTAGGCAAGAAGCAGATGTGGTGGATTGATAGGGGGAGTAGGAAGAAGCACCTGAATTTTGTGTAGGAGAGGAATGAGGGAATTTGGTGAACTGGGAGTAACAGGGCATTGTGATGAACAGAGGTTAGGTTGTGTGGTGTCAACACAGGAAACTTCAATAACTGGAAGTGAATTGTTAGTAGGAAAAACTAGGAAATGAGTAGTGGAGGATAAAGGAAAAATAGACTCATGGAACACCACATCTCTTGACACAAAGACCTTATTGTTCTGTAGATTGAGCAACTTGTATCCCTTCTTTTCAAAGGGATATCCCAAAAACACACATTTGATAGAACTAGGGTCCATTTTAGATCTATGAAGAGGTAAGGTAGTTGCATAGCATAGACATCCAAAGCTTTTGAGAGAATCATAACGAGGGACTTTACCAAATAGAATCTCATAAGGGGTTTTCTGTTTGAGGATTTTAGAGGGGAATCTGTTTATCAAATGAGTGGATGTTAACAAGCATTCTCCCCAAAACTGAATAGGAAAATTAGATTGATATAATAAAGCTCTACAAGTCTCAAGAAGGTTCCTATGTTTCCTCTCAACAACACCATTCTGTTGGGGAGAGGAAACACAACTAGTTTGATGGATAATTCCTTGTGAGGCAAAAAATTGAGAATTTGATAGTGAACTTCCCAATTCTAGTGCATTATCAGATCTAACTATCTTGACTTTTGTCTGAAATTGTCTTTGTCATTGCTAGAAACTATTTTAATACTGGAAAAGCATTGGATTTAGTAGCAAGCAGAAAAGTCCAAGTAGCCCGACTGTAATCATCCACAATTGTGAGAAAATATCTAAAACCATCATGAGCGGGAGTTTTGTAAGGTCCCCAAGTATCTACATGTGTTAGATCAAGAACATGCTTAGTGGAGATAGAACTAGAAGGAAATGATAGCCTAGGTTGTCTTGCTTTAGCACAAATATCACAAGGATGACAATTAGAGGAAGAAACAGGATAGGAAATAGAAATGATAATTTTCATATTAGAAAATGGTAAGTGTCCCAATCTATTATGCCAAAGGCTTACATCACTGGTAAATGAACTTAAACATGAAGTAGAAGCTGAAACTTGATTACTACTAGACTTAGCACATAAGAAATGGCAGAAAGCCTTAATTCTACTAATAACTCCAGCTCTATATTTGACATGATTGAAATGATCTGGGTGCATAAGATAGAGACCTTTCTTCACTCTACCAAGTACCACTGGCCTCTTCAGAGAAAGGCCCTGCAATATTGCATAAAGAGAGGAAAAAATTAGGAGAGAATTAAATTGACTACATAACTTATGAACTGATAGTAAGTTGTAATGAAAACTTGGGACAAACAATACATTATGCAGAGTGAAGTTTGGCATAATAGTGACAGAACCTGACTGAAAAACTAATACTCTAAGAGAGTTAGGCAGGTTGACATATACAGGTTTGTCAACTGATCGAATGTCAAACATGAGTTTTAAATCTGAGGTCATATGTTCTGTAGCACCAGAGTCCAAAATCCAAGCAACAGAATTTTTAGAAACACTAACATAAGATTTGGAAGATGTTATACCAGCACAGTTGGCAGAGACTATGTCTTCACCACTCTGTTCTCCCTAATTCCCAACCTTGACATTCTGTAGCAACTGATAGAGGTTGTGGTATTGGTCTTGAGTCATTGGTGTTTCTCCAATATTAGTTGGCTGGCTGATGTTACCTTCAGTAGTTTGAACAGCATTGCTCTTTGCATTTGAGACAAACCTCTTAGATTTGGTAAATTTGAAATCATTGGGGAACCCAATAAGCCTGTAGCAATTGTCGACTGTGTGATTCTGTTTCTTGCAGTAGGAGCAGTACTGGGCAATTTTTTTTCTATCAGAATAAGGTTTCTTATCACCATTGAATCGGTGTCCTCCATAGTGATTCTTTGCACCTAGAAAAGTCTCCTAGATGATTAGATGATATTTGAACTTCTCTTTGCTTTTCATCCCTAATTAGCAAAGAATAAGCATGACTGATTGATGGTAAAGGAGAGAGCATGAGAAGGCTGCTCCTAGGTCCTGAATATGCATCATTCAACCCCATCAGGAATTGAATGAGCCTCTCATCATGGAGTGATTTGAATATCTTGGTCTTTCCTCCACAAGTGCATTCACATGAACAATGTTGGCAATTATCTAAGCTGTCAAGCTCATCCCAGAGCCTTTTCAGCTTAGTATAGTAAGTAGGGATGTCCATATTTCCTTGCACTGTCTGACTTATCTCCTTTTGCAGATGATACAATTGAGGCCCATTGCTTTGACCATACCTTTCCTCAAGTTCTTCCCAGATCTCTCTGGCAGTTTTGGAGTAGAGTACACTCTCTGCTATTTCCTTAGAGAGAGTGTTGAGGATCCAAGATATGACCATATCATTGCAACGACACCATGGCTTGAATGAATCAGAGGAGATCTTAGGTTGAAGGATGGTTCCATCTATAAAACCAACCTTGTTCTTAGCAGACAAGGAAATAAGGAATCCGCTTCTCCATCCTCCATAGCCTTTTCCATCGAAGGTTGAGTTCACCAAAAGCATGCCTGGTGAATCAGACGGATGGAGGTAAAGAGGGTGAGTAGGATCTGTGATGGACATCACAGCATCGGGTTAAGTATCAGCTGTGTCCTCTGAAGTTGAAGACTTGGTCACAGAAGAGTCTGCCATGGAAGTTATGAAGAATTATGAACCGAAGAGAAAAGAATAGAGAAATGTGAAGAAGTCAGGAATTCAATCCTTAAGCTCTGATACCATGTTAGAATTGAGAGAATAAGGAAAGAAACGTTGCTAAAAAACCTTTCTTGTATATTCTATATTGAACTTTGTACAAGTATAAATACAACAATTGAAATACATTCCTATTTGTATACTTGTCCTACATTTATTAGCTAATGAATAACTGTCTAACCAACTAGGAAAGGAATATTATTTACACTTATCCTAAATATTCACAATAGTACAAGAACCTTCTAGAAACAGCAGAGGATTTATTTTACACCTATGAAGATCTTTTGCTCAATCTAACGATCAGGATTTAATCAATCAAAACATGAAATCAACAGTGGAGATCAAAAGGATATATAATTATCCTTTCCGACATTGTAAAGTCCGAAACCCTTCTTTCATTAATTCTGACTTTGTTTCAAATGCTCTCTTTGACTTCATGTCGTCTTCTTCATTTGAGCTCAAGTTTTCTGCAACACACCATCATTTGTTTCATTCTTAGTAATCCTGATGCCAACAAAAATCCCTAAATATTAGCAAAATAATGAAATGACTATTTTGTATTGTGTAAACTCCATTTTTTAAAGGGTAAAAAAGACGAATGATATTTTGCTAAGGGTTTTTGTGCTTTTAATATAGTACTAGTCTAAGAGTACGCGCGTTGCGCGAGTATTTCATATCAATAAATATGATTTTTTTATAAAAATTACATAGATATTATTTATAAAAGTCTCTGAATTATTAAATGAAAATTGAAAAAATTTCAAATTGCTGAAAAAATGATGAACATTAATCATATTTATATAACTCAATAAAAGAACATCTATGCTCTACAAAATACCTTATTATTTGGACTTTCGTTAGGGATAGATTTATCGACACTATGATAAATTACGAAACTCCTAAGTTTTGCTTTTAAGTTTCCATCTCTTGGTATCTTGAAGTGAAAGACTTCTAGTTATTCCACGTGAAATAACAATTCCTTATGTATTCTTATGAAAATAAACTTAATCAACTTATAAAAGTAATCTTATTGAGATTACATTCCTAAATATTAGGAGTTATTATATATTTCAAATAAGAAAAAAATTAAAAATCAAAGTTTTAGTTAATTTTAACGTGCTAAATATATTAATTAAATATTAATTTTCTCCAATATAAAATTTATTTTATATGATAAAAAGGTCGACCAATTTTGCATTAAAGTTTCGTACTTTTATAATAGTATGGATTGATTGAAGAAGACAAAATTAAATGAAACATTATTTTCCTATATATTTATTAGTTTTAAATTTTAGCTTCACATTATTTACCACATAATTACTATAAATTAATATACTTTGTTGCAAATACTAAGTGGAGTAAAAAAGATTCTTCCAAAAAATTACTCATTGATGTTAAAAAATTATTTTGTTCACCATGATAAAGCACCGTCATTTTCCAATTGCCATATAAAAATTACTTCAAAGGAACGGCTACAATTTTGTACTAACGATCGCAGCTTCCACATACGCAGCCTATAAGTAATGCTAGTACTTAGTAGTAGTGATTTATCAAGGAGTTAAATTTGTAGTGGACGTGGGTTCTTACACGTATAACCTTACTTCATTTCTTTTTTCAAGTGTTTAAAAGCCCCCAACTTGGTTATATTTACCAAAAGACTATGAGGATTCTGATAGAATAAACTGAAAAATCATGGTTTTTTGTCAATTCGCGTTGACCAGAAGCTCCTCTATTCTCACTTATTAATAGGGGTAAAATCAAGTTTATTGCATTAGTCATCAGCTGACGTTACCTTTTTTAAATGGCCATTTGACATTTTGGTCAAAGAACATGTTCAAGCTTTATAAAGTTGAATTTTAATAGTTGGCAACTATAGCTACTGCTCGTGTAGATGCTTATTCGAAGCTTGTGAAATGGAAAAAGAAGCAAAAGTACTCGTTCTGTTCACACTCTTAAGTCTTACGGCTTGTTGAATTGTTGCTACGTATGATATGATAGAACATGCGCAGCGGAAGCAAACATACAAATCAAGTATCACAAATATGTAAATAAGAGAATAATTCAATATATAGATTAGAAACACTAACCTCTTGAAAACATTGCAGAGATACTCCACAGAGCAAGAACCCAGGGCTGCAGTCTTCTGCTATGCTCTTTGTAAGACCTTGCTCGAAATTATTTGTGTGGGCAAATAATATAACTCTAAAGAGTAAGTTATTAGGTAAAACTAGTCTTCCTTTAATAGACCCGAAATTAAGCCACAATAAGGGCTCAAAAACGTGTACGATTCTGCTAGTGCAAGTAGAATCCTACTCTAACTCAAAATGATAACTTTTCTTCCAAGTCACTTTTTACCCAAGTCGGGAAAATGTATAAGTACCCCCCTGACCTATACCCGGATTTCCAGCTACTCACTTTTTCTTTGCGGGAAACCTATTACCCCCCCTATACTTATTTTAAATGTAATTATTTGCACCCTTAACGTTGACAACCAAACTCTTGACAAGTGGTGAGCTACACGCGCCCCCACATGTATTTTTAGTACTTTTTTTATTCTTTCTTCTTTTTCTTATCCTTTTTTCTTATTTCTTATTATTATCATTTTTTTTGGTTATTTCATTCTCTTTCTTTTTATTTTGGTCACCGGCACCATAAAATGGTGGTCGTCGGAATTTCAGAAACACCATTTTTTCCGGCGACAGATTTTTATCCCGATCTAAGTGTGTTTTGTTATATATATGTATATATATATA
>NW_017674896.1:78692-81611 GCF_001879085.1 Nicotiana attenuata
TATATATATATATATTGAAAGTGTAATTTATGTGTGGGAGGAAGAGCAAAAGAAATAAAAATGAATATAAGCTGAGAACACTTNTTTTTCCGGCGTGGGAAGGTTTTCCGATGATGAATTTTTTCCCCCAAATCTGAGTGTATTTTGCTTTGCCTATGAATAGATCTTTTTGAGAGTTTAATTTGTGTGTGAAAAGAAAAAATGAAAGAAAAACAGTTAGACAAAGTCACCGGTGAATGAATATCCGCCGGAATTAGAGAAGAAACGAAAAAAAAAAGTAAAAGAAAAAAGACAAAGAAAAAGGAAAAGGAAGAGGAAAAAAAAGTAAGAAAAAAATGGTAAAAAAAAATAAAAAAAATCTAAAAATCATTTTTTCCTTCTTCCCACTCTCCTTTGGGAGAGTGAAATACACACACTCTGCCATGTCAGCGTTAAGGGTGCAAATAATTCCATTTAAAATAAGTTTAGGGGGTAATAGGATTCCCGTGAAGAAAAAGTGTGTAGTTGAGAATCCGGGTACAGGTCGGGGAGGTACTTGTGCATTTTCCCTACCCAAGTCTGTCCAGGTTTTTACTTGATATAGTAAGGACCACAGAAACAATAATAGGCTACCAGTTATGGTATTAATTTGAAAATTCTGATGAATTAAATCCTACTATAATTAATTGTAGTTTATTCCACTAAAAACTGCAATTGAACTTCTCAATGAATTTCGAAATTTACTAACACTTATTTTAACTTCCATGTTAAGATTACAAATACCAGTTAATAAAACTAAATCACCGATAATTTAATTTAATCAACTAAATAAATCATTTATAATTCCGCATATACTATTTCATATGACGGATACAAAATTCATCGGTCGGGTTTTCACATGAAAACTTATAAGCTTACATAAAGGGGTATCATCAAACTCAAAATCGAGTCACAAATTCCATCAACTAATTATTATTTCACAAATGCTATTCGTTATTGTCCAATTTATTAGGCATACAACACTAACTCTAAACAAAGTTGTACCTTTTGATAAATCAAACAGTAAATAAATCACATTGATCATAATAACTATATCAAAATTAGGAGTATAAACTCATTTAATGAATTAGAGAAAATATTTTATAGTATATATTCAGTACAAAACATCTTTTCTCTATGGTTCGTTCAATATACACTAAGTACACTATCACCAGAAGTTGGAGCAAAATAACTCCCATAATCAAGATAAATTATACTTTAATCTTGTGCTATAATCATCTAGATATTTTGCCCAACAACATCTTCGATTGTGAACATAGTTTATTAATTATGAGAACCGACAATTTAATCTTCTGTGCATGAGCTAAGACTCCATACACTAAATTATCTACTACATAACTAAAGGACACACATATAACAAATGATCTTTAAAATAATACTTTATTGAATTGAATAAATTAAATAAATAATTATTCCATAAAGAATAAAATGCAATATTATATTTAAACCACATGGTTAATAGTATATCCCAACAATGTATTGTTTTATAATGTATCGTATATTATATTGTATCGTACTATATTTTTTTATGTATACAATGTTTGGATAGATTGTATTGTTTTCCGTCGTTTCATGATATCATGCACCAACAATATGAAGAATAAACTTAAAATATTATAAAGAAAAAGTAAAATACGAGGTAGAATTATTATATAAAAAGTAGAGTAAAGGATAAAATAGGATTATTTAATAACATAGAAGAGCAACATGAGAGGAAAAAATAAAGTAACGAGGCGACCACAACAAATAGGTCATGATTTCATAAAGTGGCACTTTTCGTGGTTACGTAACGACGGATTCAATGATACGATAAAACAAAATTTAAGTAACAATCAAAATAAATATTATATTTAAAGTAACAATATTATACAATATAGCAGATAACAACCGTCCAAACAAACTGTTAATTATGTTCTTCAATTCGAAAGTTTTGAAGTATAACTTTCCTATACATACGTTTTACATCAGAAAAATATAAAGAATCAATGTTCGAATCATACCAAAGATGGTAAGAATATCTCCATGTGATCTATAGGCCATGCGTTTGCGATGTGGAATCAGCCATTGATGCTTGTATCAAGGTAGACTATCTACATCACACCTCTTGGGGGTATGGCTCTTCCTCAATCCTGCGTGAATGGAGGATTCGAGTTCAAACCCAAACAGTGTCTAATTAGACTCAAGCGACCAAACTTTGAGGGGGGAAAAATGGGGGAACAAAAATAGGTATAACGCATTAATTAAATGTGTTATGTCCCCTTTTCTTAACAGACGGAGTTAACGTCCATCTAGCAGGTTTAAAGCAATTAAATGCGCTATGGTTAAAGGCTAGGTTTAAAGCTGGTTTTGGATCAATCTAGCAGATAAAGGAGAAAGGCCAAAACCAGCTTTAAATCTAGCCTTTAACCATTGCACCACCCAACACCCTGCTTCTCTATTTAGTACATTAAATTCTCTTTATCTGCTTTTTCTGCACCATATGTATTTCAAAAAGAAAGAAAGAAAGAGATGGACATTAACACCGTCTGTTAAAAAAAATAGGATATAGTGTATTTAATTAAACTTATTTTTGCTCTCTATCTTTTTGCGCCATAGTTTGATCACTTGAGTCTAATTAGACACTATTTAAGTTCCGGACTCGAAGGACCCTTCGTGCACCCGGCTGCTCTATGAGAGTCATTAGATCATGGTCTAAAATTTCCTAAGTTATTACAAATGTTAAACGACAATCTAATGTTTTTCTATGAGGTTGGCAGTATATATACGAGCAATTGTTATACCCGACTCTGACGTTGTCCGAAAAGCTAATTTTTCAAGGGCTATATTTCGTACAGCAGCAGCGAAAACAGGAACAAAATCTAAATAATCTATATATATATA
>NW_017674897.1:0-4369 GCF_001879085.1 Nicotiana attenuata
TACATTCCATTCGACTATCTGTACGAGAGGTATGGCCATAGCAAGTCATACCGCACTTACCCAGATGAATTTGCCCTTACCTCATTGGGGCATATCCACAGAAGGGTCTTCGTCTTTATGTTCTGCTTTTTGGGAATGATAGTGTTCCCCATGAAGAAGTCTAGGATCCACACCAGACTAGCCATGGTAACTAATACTTTGATGGAAGGAATTGGCGGACAGCCTTTCAGCATAGTACCTATGATCATTGCTGAGATATACCGAGCCCTGGACAACTGTCAGCGAGGGGCCAATCATTTTGAGGGTTGCAACTTATTACTCCACCTCTGGCTCATGGAGCACCTCCAGAAGGGTGAATACCGACAAGAGATTCTGTGCAGAGACTGGGATGATCACATCGCCTTCCATCAGCCAAGGCGAATGAATCATATGCCTAACATGTTCGCTCAGCCAGACGACGCTGGAGGATGGATAGAGTTGTTTGAAAATCTTAATAAAGACCAGGTGCAATGGATGTTTGAGTGGTTCCCTACGGAAGAGTTTATTGTTCAATCCCGAGACGCACCATTTCTCATACTCATTGGTCTGAGGGGAACTTATCCCTATGTCCCTCTCCGAGTCATGAGGCAGGCAGGAAGAAAGCAAGTCATACCAAGGGTCAACAAGATGAGTCACTTCAGGGCTGACTTCCAGGACGATGATAGCCCTCACAAGTGCCAAGCTCAGCACATGTGGCACTGCAAAATCATCTTGGGGAAAGATTCTATTGAGCCAGGTAGGTATCACGCCAGCTGTGCACCACACTATTCGGGCTGGTTGGAAGAAAATCACAATGGATTGGGTCAGCCCAGGTTCATTCGAGGTCATAGGGTCATCGACGAAAAGGCTGAAGCACGGGTTAAGTAAAAACAACTGCGCAAGAGAATTCGAGAATGCGAAAGCGAGCACCGGGAAATACAAGAAGCCCATCAGAAGTTGATTGAAGAGTGGAAAGATATGGCTGTCAGCGCCAACAAGCGACTGGGGTATTTGGAGCGGGGTCTAGTGGAGCTGGAAGGGAAGTTCATCAAGAGGATTGAAGACTGTCAAAACGCTGAGGGAAATGCGGGCGGACATCTGGCCCGAGCTTACTTGCTTCTAGTACTGCGCGAGCTGGTGAAGCTGTTCGATGGGGATAAAAATGCCGAGTGTGGGGAAGGTCCTTCTGGGACCAAGTAGTTAGGAGTCTTTTCTTTCTGTTATTTAGTGTCCTTTTGGGATTCATCTTATTTTTATCAATAAAATGAGGCATTTAGTATTATAAGTTCTCCAAATCAACTTGTCGCTAGGCCTACCTCAGGCACAACGAGGCACCCAATTTAGGACACTATTTATATTTTTGCACTATGTGCTTAAATATTGCAACATTTTTCTCAGGATCCGTACTAACTTATTACCTTTTTGTTTTTACTTTTATTTTTATTCCCCTCCCCAAAAGGTTAGTTCGTGCACTCTGGCATGATCATCTTAAGAAGAGGGGCACATCTCTATAATTGGGCCGTCAGAACCACCAAGGCCCGGAAAGCTTCGGGGTTGCAAGGCTGAACAAAAGCACTATGCATTATCTTTTACTTTTTCGCTAGTTGATTTCCTTTTCATAATATCTTTAAATTTTGAAAAGAGCTGCGATGTTCAAAACGATTTTAGAATTTATCAAAGTATTTCAGTTTCTTATAAATCTTGCTCTTATTATTTTCTCTATCATTTACTTTATTTGCACAGCATTACTATTACTTATCTTGATGAACTGACGAATGTGACATGCGACGAGATAACGCAACAAGTGGATATAGACTCAGAAGAGGATGAAATACTAGAAGAGGTCGTTAAAGAGGTTGAAGACTTTGAGAATAGGCCTAAGTCTAACTTGGACGAAACTGAGGTCGTTAACTTGGGGGATACAGGGAATGTCAAAGAAACGCGCATCAGTGTTCACCTGTCACCATCAGAAAAGAAAGAGTACACGGAGTTTCTAAAGGAATATGAGGACATATCCGCCTGGTCGTATGATGATATGACTGGTCTCAGTACATCCATTGTAGCTCACAAACTGCCAACAGATCCAACATGTCCGCCGGTAGAGCAGAAACTCAGAAAGTTCAAGACTGACATGAGTTTGAAAATCAAGGAAGAAGTCACCAAGCAAGTCAAAGCCAAGGTTCTCAAGGTGGTAGAGTATCCGACATGGTTAGCCAACATTGTACCAGTACCGAAGAAAGATGGGAAGGTTAGAGTCTGTGTCGACTACCGGGATCTTAATCGGGCCAGTCCCAAAGACGACTTCCCCTTGCCAAACATAGACATTCTTATTGACAACTGCGCCAAGCATGAGCTGCAGTCATTTGTTGATTGTTTTGCCGGGTATCATCAGATATGGATGGATGAGGAAGATGCGGAGAAAACGGCTTTCATCACTCCGTGGGGGATGTATTGTTACAAGATGATGCCATTTGGGTTAAAGAATGCTAGTGCCACTTACATGAGGGCCATGACTACTATCTTCCATGACATGATACATAAGGAAATCGAGGTATATGTAGATGATGTCATCATCGAATCCAAGAAAGCCACTAACCACATGGAAGATCTGAGGAAATTCTTCAACAGACTGAGAAGGTACAATCTGAAATTGAATCCCGCCAAGTGTGCATTCGGGGTTCCTGCCGAAAAATTACTAGGGTTCATCGTGAGTCGTCGAGGGTTAGAATTGGATCCATCAAAGGTTAAGGCCATTCAAGAATTGCCACCGCCAAAGAACAAGAAGGACGTGATGAGTTTCCTGGGGAGACTCAACTATATCAGCCGTTTCATAGCTCAGTCCACTATCATTTGTGAACCCATCTTTAAAATGTTGAAGAAGACGATGCTACCAAATGGACTGATGATTGCCAGAAAGCATTTGACAAAATCAAGGAAGACCTGTCAACGCCGCCCGTCTTGGTCCCGCCCGAACCAGGTAGACCTCTATTGCTCTACCTTACAGTACTGGATGGGGCATTCGGCTATGTTTTGGGACAACATGATGAAACAGGGAAAAAGGAGCAAGCCATCTACTATCTCAGCAAGAAGTTCACCCCGCATGAGGCCCGGTATTCCCTGCTAAAGCGCACGTGTTGTGCTCTGACTTGGGTAGCTCAGAAATTGAGGCATTATTTTTGTGCCTACACTACTTATATCAAGAATGGATCCACTGAAATATATCTTCCAGAAGCCCATGCCCACTGGCAAGCTAGCCAAGTGGAAAATCCTACTAAGTGAATCCGACATTGTTTACGTGACTCAGAAGGCTATCAAGGGACAAGCCTTGGCGGATCATCTAGCCGAGAATCCCTTGGACGGAGAATACGAGCCTCTAAAGACGTATTTTCCTGACGAAGAGGTATCTTTAATAGGAGAAGATATTCCAGAATCCTATGACGGCTGGAGAATGTTTTTCGACGGAGCCGCAAATTTCAAAGGAGTTGTCATAGGAGCAGTCTTAGTATCAGAAACCGGCCAGCATTACCCGGTATCCGCCAAACTCAGGTTCCCATGCACCAACATTATGGCCGAATACGAAGCCTGCATCTTGGGGCTCAAGATGGCCATTGACATGAACATTCAGGAGTTGCTAGTGATCGGAGATTCAGATTTGCTCATACATCAGGTCCAAGAAGAATGGGCAACCAAGAACTCTAAGATACTCCCCCTACCTGCATCATGTACAGGAGTTGAGGAAAAGGTTCACAAAAATGGAATTTCAGCATGTCCCCCGAGTACAGAATGAGTTTGCCGACGCATTGGCTACCTTATCATCTATGATTCAACACCAAGATAAGAATTTCATTGATCCCATCCCGGTAAAGATTTATGATCAGCTAGCTTACTGTGCTCATGTCGAGGAAGAAGCAGATGGGAAACCATGGTTCCATGACATCAAGGAGTACTTGGCAACAGGAGAATACCCAAAACTTGCCAACGCTACTCAGAAGCGTACCCTTCGGCGGTTGTCTAACAACTTCTTTCACGGTGGAGGAATCTTGTACAGGAGGACTCCCGATTTGGGATTACTAAGGTGTGTCGAGGCAAAGGAAGCATCCAAGTTATTAGACGAAGTGCATGCAGGAACCTGCGGTCCACATATGAATGGTTTTGTCTTAGCAAAAAAGATACTGGGCAGGATATTTTGGATGACTATGGAAACGGACTGCATCCAGTATGTTCGCAAATGCCATCGCTGTCAGATACATGCAGATATGATAAAGGTGCCTCCAAATGAGCTTACTGCAACAAGCTCGCCATGGCCATTCGCCGCTTGGGGAATGGATGTTATCGGACCTATCGAGCCTGC
>NW_017674897.1:5700-13107 GCF_001879085.1 Nicotiana attenuata
CAACGTCAAGCAGGACGAGCAAAGGCCATGGGAAGACGAACTAACCATCCCCCTTTTACAAAACTCACGATTTTTCTTTGGATGCAGGCACTCAATTCGCAATGTCATTAGATATATTTATGCACTCATACTTTCTCAAGAATGCAACTTCTCAGAATCATCACCTATTTACAATTGCTATCCGTACACAACATCCCCAGCAGCCACAATGATGCAATCAGCTATCAGCTATCATCTACCAGCTAAGAGATTTCATTACTATTCGCCCTTTTAATTCCTGCATTTTGCATAAGGCTACTTTTCTGCCTTTCGAGACTAAGCATTGTCTCCGTCTGTATTCCTTCATTTTGCATAAGGCTACTTTTCTGCCTTTTGAGACTACGCATTGTCTCCATCTGCATTATCCGCATTTTGCATAAGGCTACCTTTCTGCCTTCCGAGGTTAAGCTCTACCACCATCCTGCATTTCTCTGCATGCATAAGGCTACTATTCTGCCTTCCGAGACTAAGCATTGTCTCCATCTGCATTATCTGCATTTTGCATAAGGCTACCTTTCTGGCTTCCGAGACTAAGCGTTGTCTCCATCTGCATTATCTGCATTTTGCATAAGGCTACCTTTCTGCCTTCCGAGGTTAAGCTCTACCTCCATCCTGCATTTCTCTGCATTTTGCATAAGGCTACCTTCCTGCCTTCCGAGACTAAGCTCTGTCTCCATATCTCTGCATTTCATAAGGCTACCTTTCTTCCTTTCGAGACTAAGCTCTGTCTCCATCTTGCATCGGCTGAAACATCGCCACCTTTATTTAAACCTTGCATTGGCTGAAATATCGCCACCTTTTATTTTACGCCTTGCATTGGCTGAAAGATCGCCACCTTCTGCATTTCATTGGCTGAAAGATCGCCACCTCCTGCATTTCATGGGCTGAAAGATCGCCAAATCGTCCAAAGGCATCATTGTTCAGAGGCACCATTTTCGTAGCCCGAGAACGCCATGCCATGGCCTGTGGACCCCGTTTTGTCTTTTGCATATCATTATTCAAAGGCATCATGGTCTGGAGGCATCATCCTCATAGCCCGAGAACATCATTTCATAGCCTGCGAATCCTCTATCATACGCTTCATGGCCCCGGACGTCATGGTCTAAGGACGTCATCCTACCCGTGCGAAGACAGCATTCATGGTCCAATGGGAACTTGCATCAGGATTAAATTTATGCACAATATATGTTGTATAGCTCACTTGCATGTATAGTGGCTAGCAACGGCCATCTCATTAGGAGCGATCCCGCTCCGGTTCCCGCAGCCTATCAGATTTCAACCGCTTTTCTCAACATAAACATCGCGTCCGCCTTTCAAATCTCCATCGGCATATTCCGTCAATGGATCCTGAACTACATATGGCCTGATTCTTGTAAGACCAGGGATATGTAGGTAGCTCAGGGACCAGAGCTCGGTCAAAAATTCTTTGCAAATCGGCTCTCTCGGTCAAAATTGGCCATCATGTCTTTACCCGACAACTCTTTCATCCTTCCCGGGTAAAGAGGGGCAACTGTTGATACCCAATTTTTTCCTAGGTATTTTTTTATACTCAAAACACTTTCAAAATGACATATATATGCATATATGAGCATGCCCAAGTGTTTTGGTATTTTTTCAAATTTTTTTTAAAAAAAAAAGATTTTTTCAAAAAACCAATTTGTTGTCTATTTTAATACTACAAAATTCAATAATTATTCCCAAAATTATCATTTTGGTGAATAATTCATTTTTATTTCTCATGTTTATACTAAAATATAGTATAAATAAATTTTGCATATTTTTTACACATTTGTTTGGAATTTTTAAAGCTAAACTGCATATAATTGCAATTATAGCCTATTTTACAATTAATTGCATTTTATAATTATAAAATCATTTCCAGTATTTTTAGATTAATATTTATACATTATTAATTAGTTCAGCATTTTTAATTTATTTTTAAAATCATTTTAACTATTTTTATAAAATAAAAAGGGAGAACTAGGCTATTTAACATGTAGCCTCATCTCATTACAATTATGGCCCATTCAGATTTCAATTCTAACCCCTAAATTTCCAAGCCCAATTTCAACTTAGACCCGACCCACACCCAATTCAATTACCCGGTCCAGCTCCGATCTAATCTGAGCCGTTGATCAAATGAGATCAACGGCCCAGATTTTATTTCCTAAATTAAATCCCAACTACCCTCCCCCGACCCCTCATTTTTCACGAGACTCTCTCTCTCTCTCTCTCTTGGTCTCTTGCTCTCCCTTCTCTCTAGAACCTTCTGGTTCTCTCTTCTTCTCTGATGAATCCACTGCCTCTCCGGCCACCTCCAGCCTCACCTCTCTCAACCACCAGCCGCCGTGAAACCTTGTTTTGTTGATTCCCTCTATCTTCGAGACCTCAGAAGCCCCACCATACAAGATGGTCACTGAAAGCTTTGCCTGGTTCATCTCCGGCCATTCTCCGATGGGTTTTGGTCCGATGGTGCTACGAACACCATTATTAACGAGTTTCACAGCCAGGTTTCTTACCTCTCACTCGTTTCTTACGAAACCCTAATTTCTACCTAGCCCTCTTAAATCTCTGTCTTTTTAACAATTTTTAACTTACTCTTTTGTGTTTTACACTACTCTCTACTCGATCTTTACGATTGCTCAAGTTTTCAACGTTTTGTTCTTCTTTTTAAAACTAGGGTTTCTGAACCTCTTTCGAAATCACTATATCTTCTGATTTTTTTCTAGTACTATATGTTTGTGTTTGTATTTCTGCTTGTTTGTGTGATCTTCTGGGTTATTCTCCAATTTCTATGCTTTAATTTTGTTCTAACGTTCCACTGATTCTGTGATCTCTTACTTAGGGTTCTTTGGTTTTGTGCCTATTATGTTTAAATAGGTCTAATTGTTTCCTATTTACTAAATGTTCTGCTGATTCTGTGCATCTATTCGAATCCCTGATTTTTGTATATGATTTCTTTGGAGGTTTTCCACTGATTTGAGTCACTTCCTTGTTTGTGAGATGCTTTCCTTACTTGGTGCTGATTCCCTGTGATTTTCAATCTCGTCCGTGACTTCCTGAACCAATTTTTTCAAAAATCAGTCTGTAATCCGTCTGTTTATGTGCACAATATACTTTTATTTTACTTTCCTTACTTGTAATTATTTTGTACTTAGTCCCTATTACATGCATCATGCTATTCCTGTAAGAAAATATCAGTCTTGCAAAAAATCTTCCTTATTTGATGCAATTTATACCGTTTGAGCTATGACTCCCTAATTAAGGGAAATCCGAGTCTTTAATTGATTCTAATAGGTACTCTTTCCATAATTGTAATCAGTCTATACGTATTACCTTATTTTCCACTTATTTTCAAAACTATAAATGCCCTACCCTCTCTTTAGCAGAGAGACGAACAAAAAATTCATTGTTCTGAACTCTCTCTTACACACATAAGCATACTCAGTGTTCTCTCTTGTTTTCTACACATCCTCTCTCACTTTCCCTGTTGACTACTGATTACTCAGTCGGCTGAAAGCCAAGACTGAGTGATTTTGGGGGCTGCACTACTATTCTNGAATCCCGTGGACGGAGAATACGAGCCTCTAAAGACGTATTTTCCCGACGAAGAGGTATCTTTCATAGGAGAAGATATTCCAGAATCCTATGACGGCTGGAGAATGTTTTTCGACGGAGCCGCAAATTTCAAAAGAGTTGGCATAGGAGCAGTCTTAGTATCAGAAACCGGCCAGCATTACCCGGTATCCGCCAAACTCAGGTTCCCATGCACCAACATTATGGCCGAATACGAAGCCTGCATCTTGGGGCTCAAGATGGCCATTGACATGAACATTCAGGAGTTGCTAGTGATCGGAGATTCAGATTTGCTCATACATCAGGTCCAAGAAGAATGGGCAACCAAGAACTCTAAGATACTCCCCCTACCTGCATCATGTACAGGAGTTGAGGAAAAGGTTCACAAAAATGGAATTTCAGCATGTCCCCCGAGTACAGAATGAGTTTGCCGACGCATTGGCTACCTTATCATCTATGATTCAACACCAAGATAAGAATTTCATTGATCCCATCCCGGTAAAGATTTATGATCAGCTAGCTTACTGTGCTCATGTCGAGGAAGAAGCAGATGGGAAACCATGGTTCCATGACATCAAGGAGTACTTGGCAACAGGAGAATACCCAAAACTTGCCAACGCTACTCAGAAGCGTACCCTTCGGCGGTTGTCTAACAACTTCTTTCACAGTGGAGGAATCTTGTACAGGAGGACTCCCAATTTGGGATTACTAAGGTGTGTCGAGGCAAAGGAAGCATCCAAGTTATTAGACGAAGTGCATGCAGGAACCTGCGGTCCACATATGAATGGTTTTGTCTTAGCAAAAAAGATACTTCGGGCAGGATATTTTTGGATGACTATGGAAACGGACTGCATCCAGTATGTTCGCAAATGCCATCGTTGTCAGATACATGCAAATATGATAAAGGTGCCTCCAAATGAGCTTACTACAACAAGCTCGCCATGGCCATTCGCCGTTTGGGGAATGGATGTTATCGGACCTATCGAGCCTGCCGCATCAAATGGGCACAGGTTCATTCTAGCGGCAATCGATTATTTCACTAAATGGGTCGAAGTAGCATCATATAAAGCAGTAACCAAGAAAGTTGTGGCAGATTTTGTCCGCGAACGTATTGTTTGTCGGTACGGAATTCCGGAATCAATCATTACTGATAATGGTTCCAATCTCAACAGTGACTTGATGAAAGCAATGTGTGAAGCATTTAAGATCAAACACAAGAACTCCACAGCCTACAGGCCGCAGATGAATGGAGCTGTAGAAGCAGCCAACAAGAATATCAAGAAAATACTAAGGAAGATGATAGAGAAGCATAAGCAGTGGCATGAGAAGTTATCATTTGCCTTATTGGGATACCGCACCACAGTCCGCACATCAACCGGGGCAACTCCCTATATGTTGGTTTATGGTACGGAGGCGGTCATTCCCGCCGAGGTAGAAATTCCCTCCTTGAAGATCATACAAGAAGCATGATTAGAGGATGCAGAATGGGTAAAAGGTCACTACGAGCAGCTAGCCCTTATAGATGGAAAAAGAATGAATGTAGTTTGCCATGGTCAATTGTATCAGAACAGAATGTCTAGAGCTTTCAACAAAAGAGTCAAGCCAAGGAAGTTTACACCGGGACAGCTGGTGTTGAAGAAAATTTTTCCGCATCAAGATGAAGCCAAAGGGAAATTCTCTCCCAACTGTCAAGGTCCGTATATGGTTCATCGGGTTCTAACCGGAGGAGCCCTCATACTTGCAGAAATAGACGGAGAAGTCTGGACAAAACCAATCAATTCAGATGCAGTCAAGCGTTATTATGTGTAATCCTTTATGATTTCTTTATGATGTAATTTGAACTACACCTGACCTGATTCCCGTTTAAGAGGGGATACGTAGGCACCCCTATGGGTTTGGTCACAATTCAATAAATTTCCATTCCCCCGCTATTTGAAACTGGGGCAGAATATTGAGGAGGACCCTCAAAATTCCGAAGTTGATTTCAGCCATTCATCGCACACAGCCGTCGGAAGAACCAGCCCAGTAAACTGGGGCAGAATTTTGAGGAGGACCCCCAAAATTACGGAGCAAGAGAGGTTGCAATGTCTTGAACTGCGTCGCAGTCGTCGGTTCATCTAAAAAGGAAACTATTATTTTTAATTATGTATTTACGTTACATTATTTTACTAAATCATGCATGACTATTATCCGAATTGCTGTGTTTAGCAACGCTACCCCAATGATACACAACGTCAAGCAAGACGAGCAAAGGCCAAAGGAAGACAAACTAACCTTCCCCCTTTTTACAAAACTCACGATTTTTCTTTGGATGCAGGCACTCAATTCGCAATGTCATTAGATATATTTATGCACTCATACTTTCTCAAGAATGCAACTTCTCAGAATCATCACCTATTTACAATTGCTATCCGTACACAACATCCCCAGCAGCCACAATGATGCAATCAGCTATCAGCTATCATCTACCAGCTAAGAGATTTTATTACTATTCGCCCTTTTAATTCCTGCATTGTGCATAAGGCTACTTTTCTGCCTTTCGAGACTAAGCATTGTCTCCGTCTGCATTCCTGCATTTTGCATAAGGCTATCTGCCTTTCGAGACTAAGCATTGTCTCCATCTGCATTATCCGCATTTTGCATAAGGCTACCTTTCTGCCTTCGGAGGTTAAACTCTACCTCCATCCTGCATTTCTCTGCATTGCATAAGGCTACTATTCTGCCTTCCGAGACTAAGCATTGTTTCCATCTGCATTATCCGCATTTTGCATTAGGCTACCTTTCTGCCTTCCGAGGTTAAGCTCTACCTCAATCCTGCATTTCTCTACATTGCATAAGGCTACTATTCTGCCTTCCTCAACTAAGCATTGTCTCCATCTGCATTATCTGCATTTTGCATAAGGCTACCTTTCTGGCTTCCGAGACTAAGCGTTGTCTCCATCTGCATTATCTGCATTTTGCATAAGGCTACCTTTCTGCCTTCCGAGGTTAAGCTCTACCTCCATCCTGCATTTCTCTGCATTTTGCATAAGGCTACCCTCCTGCCTTCCGAGACTAAGCTCTATCTCCATATCTCTGCATTGCATAAGGCTACCTTTCTGCCTTTCGAGACTAAGCTCTGTCTCCATCTTGCATCGGCTGAAACATCGCCACCTTTATTTAAACCTTGCATTGGCTGAAATATCGCCACCTTTTATTTTACGCCTTGCATTGGCTGAAAAATCGCCACCTTCTGCATTTCATTGGCTGAAAGATCGCCACCTCCTGCACTTCATGGGATGAAAGATCGTCAAATCGTCCAAAGGCGTCATTGTTCGGAGGCACCATTTTCGTAGCCCGAGAACGCCATGCCATGGCCTGAGGACCCCGTTTTGTCTTTTGCATATCATTATTCAAAGGCATCATGGTTCGGAGGCATCATCCTCATAGCCCGAGAACATCATTTCATAGCCTGCGAATCCTCTATCATACGCTTCATGGCCCCGGACGTCATGGTCTGAGGACGTCATCCTACCCATCCGAAGACAGCATTCATGGTCCAATAGGAACTTGCATCATGTTTAAATTTATGCACAATATATGTTGTATAGCTCACTTGCAGGTACACTGGCTAGCAACGGCCATCTCAGCAGGAGCGATCCCGCTCCGGTTCCCGCAGCCTATCAGATTTCAACCGCTTTTCTCAACATAAACATCGCGTCCGCCTTTCAAATCTCCATCGGCATATTCCGTCAATGGATCCTGAACTACATATGGCCTGATTCCTGTAAGACCAGGGATATGTAGGCAGCT
>NW_017674897.1:13524-81596 GCF_001879085.1 Nicotiana attenuata
AAACTGTTTTTCAACTCAATTTCTTTAAAAACTCTATCACACACTCTCACTACTCCTAGAGTTTAGGTTCTACCCCTTCGTGTAAGCATTGCCTTGGGTACCTTTGAGTATCCATTGAACTTTGATGCACAAGGCTGGTAATTCTACACTGCACTTGTTCAACATTTTGGTAGTGTTTGGGTGCTGGTATTGGTCGAGGACCCCAATGGGCCATTAGGGAGCTTTGCTGCACCCAAACCATGGCCAAGGCTGTGAAACTCAAATGAAGTGAGGTTGGAAGATTGGGCCTGGTTGAAGGCTCCCTATAGAGTAATTTCTTATTTTATTTTTCATTATGTAACTCAGCTATCACTGTTTGTAATAACTTGTAAACAACTGATTGGGGCTATAGTGAAATTGGGTGGGATTATGCATGTCTAGTTTAATTAATGGGTAGAGAACATGTCTATAGGGCTTTACGTACCTATTTGTGCATTAGAAACCATGTGTAGGACATGCATTTTACATCTAGATATCCTGTTTTAGGCTCTTTACTTTCAGATTGTCATACTCACTTTGTACTCAGTTAGTAATCGGCAAACAACTGTCATAAAATTACTACTGCATTTAGAGACCCTGCTTTAGGAGCTTTATGTGCATTAGATATCATGTTACTTAGGATTTTATTTCATCTGAGTTGCAATTGTTGAACGCCTCGCCAGTTTGTTTAATTTACTAACACAAGTCTAGGCTAAAACTTCGTCTTCTCTTTAAAATTGGAACTAATATGCATGTTCACCTTTTCAAATAGGCAATACATACGACGCTTAGGCAAGCCTTAGGCTAATAATAATAAATAAAAAACTGATTGATCTTGTTTTACCAGTTTCAGACTACTCAGCCTTTTTAAACTTTCCCAACTCTGTTTTCTTATCTGTCTCTCTGAAGTTCCCTTTTTACTGAAAATCTCTCTACCTGGAAACCAGTTCCGTATTTATATACTCTCACTAATTTTCCGATTCTTGCTCTATTAAGCTTTCAAACTACTGGATTATTAAGCTTTATTTCTCATGTTTATACTAAAATATAGTATAAATAAATTTTGCATATTTTTTACACATTTGTTTGGAATTTTTAAAGCTAAATTGCATATAATTGCAATTTTAGCCTATTTTACAATTAATTGTATTTTATAATTATAAAATTATTACCAGTATTTATAGATTAATATTTATACATTATTAATTAGTTCAGCGTTTTTAATTTGTTTTTAAAATCATTTTAAATATTTTTATAAAATAAAAAGGGAGAACTAGGCTATTTAACATGTAGCCTCATCTTATTACAATTATGGCCCATTCAGATTTATATTCTAACCCCCAAATTTCCCAGCCCAATTTCAACTTAGACCCGACCCACACCCAATTCAATTACCCAGTCCAGCTCCAATCTAATCTGAGCCGTTGATCAAATGAGATCATCGGCCCAGATTTTATTTCCTAAATTAAATCCCAACTACCCTCCCCCGACCCCTCATTTTTCACGAGACTCTCTCTCTCTCTCTCTCTTGGTCTCTTGCTCTCCCTTCTCTCTACAACCTTCTGGTTCTCTCTTCTTCTCCGATGAATCCACCGCCTCTCCGCCTACCCCAGCCTCACCTCTCTCGACCACCAGCCGCCGTGAAACCTTGTTTTGTTGATTCCCTCTATCTTCGAACCCCCAGAAGCCCCACCATACAAGATGGTCACCCGAAGCTTTGCCTGGTTCGTCTCCGGTCATTCTCCGATGGGTTTTGGTCCGATGGTGCTACGAACACCATTATTAACGAGTTTAACAGCCAGGTTTCTTACCTCTCACTGGTTTCTTACGAAACCCTAATTTCTACCTAGACCTCTTAAATCTCTGTCTTTTTAACGATTTTTAACTTACTCTTTTGTGTTTTACACTACTCTCTACTCGATCTTTACGATTGCTCAAGTTTTCAACGTTTTGTTCTTCTTTTTAAAACTAGGGTTTCTGAACCTCTTTCGAAATCACTATATCTTCTGATTTTTTTCTAGTACTATATGTTTGTGTTTTTATTTCTGCTTGTTTGTGTGATCTTCTGGGTTATTCCCCAATTTCTATGCTTTAATTTTGTTCTAACGTTCCACTGATTCTGTGATCTCTTACTTAGGATTCTTTGGTTTTGTGCCTATTGTGTTTAAATAGGTCTAATTGTTTTCTATTTGCTAAATGTTCTGCTGATTATGTGCATCTCTTCGAATCCCTGATTTATGTATATGATTTCTTTGGATGTTTTCCACTAATTTGAGTCATTTCCTTGTTTGTGAGATGCTTTCCTTACTTGGTGCTGATTCCCTGTGATTTTCAATCTCGTCCGTGACTTCCTGAACCAATGTTTTCAAAAACCAGTCTGTAATCCGTCTGTTTATGTGCACAATATACTTTTATTTTACTTTCCTTACTTGTAATTATTTTGTACTTAGTCCCTACTACATGCATCATGCTATTCCTGTAAGAAAATATCAGTCTTGCAAAAAATCTTCCTTATTTGATGCAATTTGTACCGTTTGAGCTATGACTCCCTAATTAAGGGAAATCCGAGTCTTTAATTGATTCTAATAGGTTCTCTTTCCACAATTGTAATCAGTCTATACGTATTACCTTATTTTCCACTTTTCAAAACTATAAATGCCCTACCCTCTCTTTAGCAGAGACACACGAACAAAAAATTCATTATTTTGAACTCTCTCTTACACACATAAGCATACTCAGTATTCTCTCTTATTTTCTACACATCCTCTCTCATTTTTCCTGTTGACTACTGATTACTCAGTCGGCTGAAAGCCAAGACTGAGTGATTTTGGGGCTGCTCTACTATTCTACTGCTCTATACATTGCTACTTGCTTGGTCTGCATACTACTGCTCACTTCCCTGCACACTACTGCTCTATATTATCTCATCCACACTAGTATGCCCTCTATTAGATCTACAGCTTCCAAAACAATATGTTTTTATACATACTGCACTTCATTTTGTTTCTTCTATGCTTTTACTTATGGTTTTGCTGTTCTTATTGCAACTAATATGCCCATGTGTTAGTTCATTAATGTGACTATCCTTCTCTTAATTCAGCATGCCTACTTATTTGCTTAATGCATGTTCTCCCCTTCCCCCTAGCCCCAGTACATTGTCAGCATGTAATCCTGAGCCCTTTTGGTTGAAACCTGGTGTGACTGTCTAAGTGTCCTGAAATGCTGTCTGTGTTCCTACATGTGAACTATTTGTCCCCATTCCCCTTTTTCCCTATTTGTGTTTACTTCCCTGAACTATATGTGGTATTTTGGTTCTGAGGTTGTCAGAATTGTCACATTGTTTTCTTTCAAAACTTGTTCTATATGGATCATTTTTAAACTGTTTTTCAACTCAATTTCTTTAAAAACTCTATCACACACTCTCACTACTCCTAGAGTTTAGGTTCTACCTCTTCGTGTAAGCATTGCCTTGGGTACCTTTGAGTACCCATTGAACTTTGATGCACAAGGCTGGTAATTTCACACTGAACTTGTTCAACATTTTTGTAGTGTTTGGGTGCTGGTATTGGCCGAGGACCCCAATGGGCCCTTAGGGAGCTTTGCCGCACCCAAACCATGGCCAAGGCTGTGAAACTCGAAAGAAGTGAGGTTGGAAGATTGGGCCTGGTTGAAGGCTCCCTATAGAGTAACTTCTTATTTTATTTTTCATTATGTAATTCAGCTATCACGGTTTGTAATAACTTGTAAACAACTGATTGGGGCTATAGTGAAATTGGGTGGGATTATGCATGTCTAGTTTAATTAATGGGTAGAGAACATGTCTATAAGGCTTTACTTACCTATTTTTGCATTAGAAATCATGTGTAGGACATGCATCTTACATCTAGATATCCTGTTTTAGGCTCTTTACTTTCAGATTGTCATACTCACTTTGTAATCAGTTAGTAATCGGCAAACAACTGTCATAAAATTACTACTGCATTTAGAGACCCTGCTTTAGGAGCTTTATGTGCATTAGATATCATGTTACTTAGGATTTTATTTCATCTGAGTTGCAATTGTTGAACGCCTCGCCAGTTTGTTTAATTTAATAACACAAGTCTGGGCTAAAACTGCATCTTCTCTTTAAAACTGGAACTAATATGCATGTTCACCTTTTCAAATAGGCAATACATACAACTCCTAGGCAAGCCTTCGGCTAATAATAATAAAAAAAACTGATTGATCTTGTTTTACCAGTTTCAAACTACTCAGCCTTTTTAAACTTTCCCAACTCTGTTTTCTTATCTGTCTCTCTGAAGTTCCCTTTTTACTGAAAATCTCTCTACCTGGAAACCAGTTCCGTATTTATATACTCTCACTAATTTTTCGATTCTTGCTCTATTAAGCTTTCAAACTACTGGGTTATCTCTCTGCCCAGGAACGCGTTATTTTGATACTGGTCTAATTAAACTACTGTATTTTCCAATCTCTGCTTTCTTCAAAACGATGTTTTAACAGTTCCCTTACCTTTACTTATTCAACTGTTTTTTTAGATGTATTCCTGGAAAATCAAACCCTTCGGGTCATTCAGTTTTGATTAAACCTTCTGCTTTTACTGAAACTTATCTTTTTCCGGCACCCCTGCTTTTAAACTCTCATCTCTTTTTACGACCTTAAATGTGTTTGAGACGTGCTAATTATATGTTTACTTGTGGAGGGATTTGTGAGCCTCTTATTTGCTATTTTATGTTCCCTTTATGTGTAGTCCTACTTGTTATGAATGTCGCCTAGCATTTTGTCCTTTAAACCTAGGTGTTCATCCTAGTCCTTACCTTGTAGGAATAGTGGTCCTAAATACCCTCTAGGACTTATAGGATGGGACGGGTGATAGCACGCAATAAGCATCCGTGACCAATCATGCGTTTAAATAACCTTTACGGGGTGGGAAGGGTAGAATATGGAGATGATGACTGATGCGCTAATATCACGTGCGACCCCTCTTCTGAGGAGTGATTGTTGGATATTGCATTGACGTGATCCATATCAATCATAAACCTAGGACCCCTCTTCCTTTATTTGCTTTTCATCCTTTCTTGTAAAACTCTTTAAATCTTTCTTTTCACAAAATTCTGCCCTCTCTACTTATCTTCACAAGTTTTCAACTTATTGCAATATGATATGCAAATCCTTATTTGAGCCTTACTTGTAAAGTCACGATTGTAACATGGCTGGGACCACACTAGTGGATCTTGAGGGGTGCCTAACACCTTCCCCTCGAGATAATTTCTAGCCCTTACCCTAATCTCTTGTTTTCCAACTCAAAAACCCTTAGTGTCCTAATGCACTTAATCATTAGGTGGCGACTCTTCAAATCCAAAAACCCAATTCCCAAACAGGAATAGAGTTGTCCTCCCAAATGTCGTAAACCCGATTTTGCGAGAAAAAGAGGGTGTCGACAGATGTTATTAAGATAATTATGACTAGATACAAGCGGATTGGAAGTGGAAACGAGAGGTAAAGCGGTAATTGAGGCTTGATTTTTGGCCGTGGAATCGAGGTAAGTGTTTGGTCTAACCTTAGCTTGAGGGAATAGGTGTTGTTATCTTATTTGCTACGTGTTTAGTTGTTGAGTACGACGTATAGGTGTGGTGACGAGTATCGATACGTTGTTGTTGAGCCATAGCATGCAAATGAGTCTTATACTTGTAACCATTGTGTCTCTTATCACGTATTATTCATGCTTAAGTTGGTTACTCTTCATGTTGAACTAGTTTGGTTATATTTTCTAGTTATCGGGTAATTGTTGAGTATTGACTCAAGTTGAGACTTACATTGTGAATTTAACTATTGAAACAAGACCGGTTATAGCTGATTCCCTTGTTGGGATGTTATTGTTATATTGTTTGGGTGAGGAAGAGTGTAAAGCACGAAGGGTGATATTGTGCACCATATTGTGAGAGAGTGTTAATGCACGAAGGGTGTTGTCGTGCCATATTCAGTGAGTGCTAATGCACGAAGGTGAAAGTACAAGAGGGGGGGTGAATTGTAGCCTTTTTAAATTTCTAGTCGACTACTCTTCAAACCTAGTCGACTTATGCGGAGACAGCCTGCACCAAAACTCTTAGTACTTCAATTTAAGCAGATACTACCCATAACAAATAATAAGGTGTATAATAAAATGTGAGAGCAATAAAATAAATGACACCAGGAATTTTATACTGGTTCAGAACCAATGTGGTATCCTAATCCAGTCTCCTTGGGTTGCAAGGATGTTATCTCTTGAGCTCTTTGTAATTTGAATTAAGTACAGCTTGTGTGATTTTCAACGTTTACCACCAACGTTTACAGGGTTGGTTTTCACTCACTCACCAACAACGGCCCTTTGGTTTTCAATCGCTCACCAAAGAAACGAACAATGACACAACCTCTCCGAACACACTGCCTCACCAATATTTTTCGGTCTCTCTCCTCTCTTCTGTGTACACAATAAATCTACTAAAGTAAATTGCAATGCTTGCTAAGAGTAGAACAAAGAACTTGTAGTTGGGTAGAAAATTGTATAGAAGGCTGCGTGAACTTTCCTGTCTTTGATCGCTCCTTTTTATACTATCTTCGAATCCTTCTAGCTGTTATACTTCATTAATGCAATAGCATTTTTGTGATCTTGTGTCCTTCTTGATTTGTTCAAATTGATACCTTCTCCAATAGCTCATTCTTTGCTTCTGACAGCTTGCACTTCCTTGTCCATGTCCATTGTCCTTTTATATCTAAAGATGATTAGATTTGACCAAAAAGATATTTCCATAAAGAAGTTCTTCACATGCTTTTAAATAATTGAAGGAATTACTTTTGAATCTTGCACTTTAAATGATCCCATATAGGTTTGAAATCATTTCCATTATTATATCCTTAATCTTGGACCTTGATTATATCATTCCTTTCATAATAATATTTTCTTTGTAAGCTCTTACTAGATCTTTCTCCATGTGCTATTTAAAAACCCATAATTGACTTTCCATAATTCTTGTCCAGAGATATAATAATCTTTACATTATCAAAGACCACTCTTCAATCTTCCTTTCTTGTAGCTTTTCAACGTGCTTTTCTTTCCTTTTTCACTAGACCAATATATTTGCTTCGTACCGCACACCTGCTCTTTTTATATTGAAAAATATTTCTTTCCATGTAGCACAGTTTTCTTTTGATAGATCTCAATATATCTTTTAACTCCTTCCTTGATCTTGAGAAATAATTTCTTTCTAATAAGGAATATACTATACCCATAATATATTTTCTTTCCATAAAAAATATATTCTTCTTTGGCCTTGTAGTATCTCTTCCATATAGTATCTTTCTTCCACAAAATAATAGATCTTCTCCATGATTTTAGCAACTTTCCTTTCAAGATATTGAAAAACTTTCCTTCTATAATTTCTATAGATTCTTCTTCTGATATTGTAGGAAGTCATTCAATATTTGAAATTTGACTTTCAAATATTATTCCTTCTACGATGCTTGGAGATTAAATCTCTGAAAATTATCTTCCTTGATATATTCTTTTCATGATATTCTCTTTTCCATATTTGTCTGGATCTTTACCAGCATCTTCTTTCTTGAAAAAACCTGTGCAAAATAAGATTACCACAATTAAATGTTCTTTGATTAATAATTATGTTGATTTGTTATCATCAAAATTAATACGTGAAACCTTGAAGCTACAATCTACCCCTTTTTGATGATGGCAAACCATTGAGTACAAAATAAGAAAATTTAATCAAAGACTTAATTAAAGGCAGTAATGGGATAAGCTACATAAACTTGTTACTTCCCTGAAGTCATCTTCTCGAAATGCATATAGTACATCAAGTGTGAACTCCCCCTCACTCTATGTATTCCATAGTTGTGCTCCCCCTGTCTCCATACATTCTACCTGAGTTTTCGAACTTTTGTACACATTATTTTTCCCCCTTTTGTCATCATCAAAAGGGTGGAATAGGATATAAATTACTAGAACCAATAATAAAGCATATGCTCAATTAATTTGAACAAAAAAATCTATATTCCAAGAATCTGTCAATTAGATAAATGCACAATACATTAACTCATCCGGTTTAAAGAAAAACTAATCACAAGTATAATGAACACTTAAGCAATCAATACCAAAGGTTTGATCCAGTTGGAAAAACTTTTGAGTAAACAAATCATTGTTGACCATATGAAGCACGAGAAATTGTAGGACATTCTAGGTCAACAAAAAATAATTTCAAATATTTGAAGAGATTATTAGACTTCTAATAACAAAGAGCGGGACGGCACAATTTTGAATCTATTAAAAATAATTCTAATAGAATCGAACCGCAAACATGCTATCATAGACTTGAAATCACACAAATGATAAACACAAAAGAGGTAAGATGATAATAAATTATTTTTACCAAAAAGGATACATGAGGATATCATTACCATACCAACTTCTTTCGTAAATGTGAGAAAATATTTGCAAGATGATGGTCAATGTCCTCCAGGTAGATATCCAAAATACTTTCTGTCACAAGCAATCTAATGACACGTGTTATGCCTTGTACTCTAGTTTGTCTTTTTCATGACAATTTAAAAAAAAAAAACTCTATGCCAGTTTTTCTATTTCAGTCCACTTTATTGCCTGCAAGGTTTTGCATATGAGAATATCCTACTAGATCAAAACAGTTAGTTCTTGCATACAATAATTCATAATTTAGAATCAACCAAAGATCTTTTGTGGCACTATAAAGAGATATTATGGGATCAGGTATACCAATATATTTGTCATAAAAATGCAATAGAGCGTCGTTCATACCTTGGTACTTTATTCGATCGTAGGACTTACTAATTTTCTCGTTGCTTCGCATTATGTGAAGATGAAGCTCCATCATACTCATTTTCAAGCAGATCATCTTCTAGATGCTTTTGATTAGTATTACCAAAAAAAATATGCTCTTGTAGGTACTTCTTTGGAAAGAATAATCGTCAGATGATAAACATGAATTTGTTTCAAATGATGAAACATCTTGGTCACGAGAATGTGATTCAAAAAACCTTCAATTCCAGAGAGAGACTAGGAAAAAATGTTATGAAATTTTCAAACCATTTAAAAAATATTCTGTCACGACCCAACTTCCAACCCAGTCGTGATGGCGCCTCTCGTAAAGACAAGGCCAGCCAACTAACCCAAATCGTCTCTTTAACAATTATTAAACATAAATGAATAGATAAATACAGCTTAACGACAATACTAACCAGTATTTACAACCCAACACAACCCGACCGGGGTGTCACAAGTCACGAGCATCTAGAGAAGTCTAAATACAGCTACAGGGCCACAAATATACAGATTAAAATTTTAGAATCAAAGGAAGAAATCCGGTGCCGCGAACGTTGGCGGTCACCTTGCTCAGCTATGATAGCCAAAATCTTCAACCAGCTCAAAAACCACTACCGGGTGAACAATACCTGCATCTGCACGCGAGGTGCAGGGAGTAAAGTGAGTACTCCAACTCAGTGAGTAATAAAAGTAAATAATAACTGAGCAGCAAGAAATCACGTAAAGCAACCAACATGTTGTATAGAAGCCGGGTATAATTTTCTGAGAAAATAGTGAAATCTGTGAGATCTTTAGAAATATCTTGGCTCAGTTCAAATCTCCTTTGAAAATGATCTTTTCAATAATTACGGAAACGATTTCAAAACAGTTAGTGCTGATAAGCACAGAAAAATCCACCCTCGGGCATAAATACCACAGTATAACAGGTAAAAAGGGCAAATAAATATGCAAGATGAGCACATAAAAGTACACCCCTCGGGCACCTCTCAAAACAGTACCAGCCCCTTGGGCTCAATATCAATCACACTGTACAACATCAGATAAACAGTAGAAACCGGTAAAATATAGTAAGAAAATCTTTTGAAACAGTTAAAAAAATCAATCATACTCAACCAGTAAGTCAGCCATTGTTACCTGACCGGTCAGCCATTGTTACCTGACCAAACGCGTATTACAGTGCCATTGTTACCACTGGTCAGTCATTGTTACCTGACTGGTCAGTCATTGTTACCTGACCAAACGCGTATAATAGTGTCATTGTTACCACTGTTCAATATTTAATCACTCTAGATGGGTACCCGCGCTTATTGTGGGTGTGCAGACTCCGGAGGGGCTCCTACATCCCAAGCGCTATATCATCATAAGGCCTGAAAGCCTGTGCATATCAAATGAGGCCTGAAAGCCTTCTCACAGCACACTCGAGGCCTAAAAGCCTCCTCACAATACACTCGAGGCCTGAAAGCCTCCTCACAATACACTCGAGGCCTGAAAGCCTCCTCACATCACTCAGCATATCCTCACATATGGCCCTCGGCCTCAATTAGTCCAAAAATAATCATAAGCCCCTCGGGCATCAGTAAAGAAACAAAAATGCTCAGCTCAAACAGTAGTTCAAATATCAGTTAAAACTCGAGGTTGAGTAAAAATATAGCTGAGTTCATGAAATAGTGTAATGACAATGGACTGAGTTCAAATAATTTTTTAAACAGTGAGGAAAAACAGTGATGATAGCTCATAGGGAGTTCAAACAGTCGGCAATAAGCCCCAAATATGGCAATAAGCCCAAGTCATAGTGAAAAACAACAAGTCACAGCGAAATACGCGGTAAAATCAATAACCGAGACGGACCAAGTCACAATCCCCAACGGTGCTCTACCCCATGCTCTCTATCCAGCGTGCAAGTCACCTCAATATAGCACTATGGGTGCAAATCCGGGGTTTCAAATACTCAGGATATCATTTACAATTATTACTCACCTCGAACCGGTGGAATCTCTAGCTCGCGACGCCTTTGCCCCTCGAATCGGCCTCCACGCGCGTCGAATCTAACCAAAATCAGAGCGAATACATCACAATATGCCAAGGGAACGATGCCCAATCGAAAACAATCGAAATATAGCAAAAATCTCGAAACTAGCAAAACCCGATCCCCGGGCCCACTTCTCAAAAAATTAGAAAACTCACATTACCGGATTCCTCGTCTCGCCACGAGTTCATACATACCAAGAACTCCCAAATACGAGCTCAAATGACCTGTCAACTCCCAATTTGAAATATCAAAAACTCAAGCCCTAGCTCATCAACTTTAGGCTTAATTTCCATGAATTTCTAGGCCAATTTCACAATATAATCGTGTTTTAAGTTCAAAAATCTTACCTCCAATCGATTCCCCTTGAAAACCTCTATAATTTCCTTCAAAATCCTTCAAAAACGAGCAGCCATGGGTGAAAATAGACTCACCTTCGCGAACAAGGTGGTTTAAAAACATGCTGCCCAGCTCTATATTTCCCTTTCACTGCGATCGCGGATGAATCCACGCGATCGCGATGCACAAAATGACGACTCCCTCAATTACCTTATGCGATCGCAACAATATCCACTCGATCGCGAAGCCTTAGCTCCCAGGCCTATGCGATCGCAGCTTGAACTCACGCGATCGCGAAAGCACCTCACACTGACCTATGCGATCGCAACCCACTCTACGTGATCACGTAGAGCAACTCTGCCTCAGCCCTCAATTAAGTCTACGCGATCGCAAATCATTATACGTGATCGTATAGAACAAATGGTCTGCAACAGACCTGAAGCAAAACCTGCACCATTTCCATATGCAATTTCATCCGTTTAACCATCCAAAACTCACCCGAGGCCCCCGGGACCTCAACCAAAAACACAAACATATCCTAAAACATCGTCCAAACTTGCTCCAATCATCAAAACACCTCAAACAACATCAAATTACCCAAAACTCATCGAATTCAAACCCAAGTTTTCTCAAAACTTCCGAAATGCACTTTCGATCAAAAACCCGACCAAACGACGTCCGAATGACCTGAAATTTTGCACACACATCACAAATCACATAACGAAGCTACAGCAACTCTCGGAATTCCATTCCGACCCTCGGATCAAAATCTCACCCATCAACCGGAATTCGCCAAAATACTAACTTCGCCAATTCAAGCCTAATTCTACAACGGACCTCCAAAATCAATTCCGATCGCAATCCTAAGTCACAAATCATCCCCCGAAGCTAACCAAATCACCGGAAATCACCTTCGAGCCCTATAACTCATAAGTCAACGTCCGGTTGACTTTTCCAACTTAAGCCTTCCTTAAAGAGACTAAGTGTCTCATTTCTTATCAAAACCAATCCAAATCAACTCTCACACAGCACCTACCGATAACAAAGCATGAAGAAGCAATAAACAGGGAAAACGGAGCAGTAACACATGAGACGACGGGTCGGGTCGTCACATCCTCCCCAACTTAAACAAACGCTCGTCCTCGAGCGTATCCAGAGTTGTCCTAGAAGCTAACCAATAGCTGAATGACCTTACCAAACATATACCCGGGGTGATCCCACGTCACCCTATCTCACATAGGTCCGATAACACAATATAGCTGAAATTTCACAGTCCATCAAAACCATAAACCGTAGAACCACATTGCACTTTCTGAAATCATACACAAGATCAGATCCTCACATCTATACTCAGAATAAGCCCGAACCAGCTGTAATAACCCATGCCTGCAACCTCAGGTGAAATCATATGATATACCACATAATCCAAACACTCGAAACGATAGTCTCTATTCACAGCAGTTGCCCACAATACCCAAATACCGATAGAAACCTCTTATTAGCTAAAGTCTTATTCCAACACTTTCATATACTGCCAACGATAAATAAAAACACGCGATAAACCGTAACCATTCCTCAGATCAACCATACATGAAGCCACTTCCTTTTTGGCTAATACCACAACAGACTTCCGGGCCAAACCTCGATATTATCCTTCTAACAAGCTGAAATCACATCTGTTCGAATTCATTAATGACTCCAACGATCACCTCGAATCCAACACACCACCCTGGTGATACGACACCTCAATACAAGCCTAAGCCACAACTTGCATAATACACGCACCAATAAGGAACGGTCTGAACGTACTCAAATCAGGACAAATGACTCAAACAGAAGAGTTGTACCTCAAGCTCATCAATACCATTACAACACAAGGCTGAGACCCCGTCTCACATCATAGAAATAGAGTACCTGAATCTACCTCGAAAGGTCATAACTCCACGTGGCCTCGCCACAACGCGCGATCCTATCCAAACACTGTTACACATGAACACCTCAAGTCACCATGCTCAAAATAGACAGTCACGCACAAATTGATGTCTGAAACCAGCAATCCATTACACCCCCGGTGAAACGAATAACACACGACACGCAACCCGATAGGCCATAACCAATACTCCATTTACCGAGCAACACTCAACTACTCTTCCCGCTCGACTTTCTCTGTGAATCCTCAATAGAACCACACCACATGTGCCCATATCCAACAAATCATAACGTCTCACAGCACAGAAAAGCAACTCATAGATCTCCTTAGATCACTAACAAGCTCCATAACGATCGAATCAACCTATCCCTCATCAATTCAACTCGGGGCCAACCGAGCTAACTCAAGCTAAATACGTAGCCACATCGGCCTGCCAACGAACTCAATATCAAGAAGCCTGAAGCTGCTCCTTCCACTACTATAACTCCTGCCGGAGCCGTACGATACGGTGCTCGGCGCCAAATCAATACCGAAATCCACAATCTCGCCCGGCGACATGCCCGGCCACAAGGAACGCATCCGAAAAAGTCTCTCAATACCGGAACTGAATCAATGGTAGAAACCTTTGCACTGACATCCGCCACGAAGGCCCAATTAAGAAAAACAATCCTTCCTAGCCATCCGCTGGTCTTCGGTATACAAACCACTCCGCTAGAACATAATCCGATGCACCTCGCCACTCAACCCGTGGCATTTTCCGACATAGCCCATAGCACAATAGTCTAGAATAACCCAACACTGAGACAACCAGTCTACATCTCAACGTCATTTCCAAAATCTAACATACCAAACAAAGAAAGATCCACTCGGGCCCCCAAATCCCAATAGCCGCTAAACGGTATCGATACCCACGATCCACAACCACTACATAGCCTGAACATGAGAACTCCCAGTCTCCAACTCCATATAGCACACGATCCACTGTACCTGATCCCAAATTCTGCAGTATGAATACATATTACACCTCAAGCACCCAATCATTCCACGAAAGATATTCAAAAATTCCCCTGTGCCATCAAACAAACTCAGATATCAGCAGTCGATCTAGCAAGAAAGCATCGCAATACTAACGTAGTATCATCAGGCTAATCACATTGCCCTCTTTCCGAGACATATACTCTTGTCAAATCACTTCCATTTAGCAGCACCACTTCCTTGATTACCTGAGGCTACCCGTTGCCTAAGAATTTTACGAACTTCTTTTCAGAACTGAATTGTAACTCATCTAGTCAAGAACTTCCGCTGATCCCATCTAGGAGAAAAATCATTACATATTCCATGCTTCGCATGCCCATAGAAAATATATTCATCTCCAAACCACGGTAAAACCCAACAAGAACTCTCTCCCAATTCCATTTGCACAAGCTAAACTGCCAGGACTGAATTGTTCTACCCAAACCAAGCTAAGCAAGCTGTCAGAACTCAAGAGCTTTGCTGGACAATACATGTAAGGGCTCGTTACCTCGAACACATACGAAGAATTAATCATATCCTTACCATACCGATTCGGTCCACTATTAAGCTATTCTATCCATCTAATTTCCCTTCTGATTCATCATCAACTTGATATTTCTCCCTCGTCGTAGCATCACAATGCCTCATTCCAGGCTTACCACACGAGACTCGAACATAAGACCACACCGACTATGACCCTTAGGCCACTGAATACTCTCTCAACTGTTCCCAAAAATACCCTGCTCTGAAGAACTTCCTGCGAATCTAAGTTCGCTACCTTTACTTTCCAGATACTGATACATAGAATCCCATAATTAACATAAAATACCACAAGTCTTGACCTTTTCCAATGAAAACACAGTCTCTAACCACATGCACAACCTTAAGGCACCTGATTATCATATGTAAAATCTTGAACAAAATAAAACCATCCTCGAGAGTCATTTACTTCATATTCGAACTGCAATTTGCCTGATCAAACGGACTTAACCGTCCGTGCCTCATTAGCACTCTGACACCGCAGGATATGATCTCATTCCAATACAAACAAACATCTTCCTTCTCTATACACTGAGCATTCTTTATCAACAACAGCTCCATACATCCTATTATTTTCGCACATCTACGAAGCACCATATAACCTTTGTCAATTTTTTTTTTTGCTTCACTCGTGCCATCCTCGGCTCAATTTCTGCAACCAGAACCGATCCGCCAGAATATCTCGAAACGGAACCAACATAGCACATAACCGTGCAATCAGCTAATTAACAGCAGCCTCCCCAACTTGGCTCGAAGCCATGTATCAGGACACACTCAACAACTCATAACACTTTTACTCTAATGATGCCACAATGCCATAGCGAGATTAAACTCAAATCATGCACAAGCTTGTGAAATACAGATCATCCAGTACCGTAATCCTCTACAAATCTCACATTCATCCCCACATAAGTTGCGTCCACCCTCTAGAGCGGCCCAAATTTATCAAATTTCAACACGTACTCTTCAATTACACATGAGATCTTCTAACAATACACATAAGAATCATACCACTCAAGAACACTCCGCAGGAGATAACCCACCTGCTTCGCCTCAATTTGGTATTTCAGCACACCTCCCACCGTCATACACATAACACAGTCATTTAGTCTTCCTGAGCCTGAACTCGTACCGCCACACGTAATGCACTTCACTCCCCAACTAGGAGACACAAAAATATTCTTCACGCGCCCATAATTCGGACTACACATCAAATCACAATAGGAATCGAACACTTAACAGCTATTATTCAGCAGACTCCTTCGTCACTACCAAGATCACATAGATGCATCTCGCAGTACTAACAGACTCATCACATGGATATCCAACCGCCATTCCGGCTAATAAGGACAATACTGAACGTACAAGTTCAAAACGTGCTCACACAATCAGCACCTCGGTGCTCAAGCCATAGGCAAAGATCCGGCCTCAAGTCCTCCAGACTGGCCCAACATACTCACAAAGATTACCTCTCGCCCCTCGATCGGGGAATCATAAACCATCAAGGCACCTATAATACTGAGCGCTCAGGTGCGCACACAGACGTGAGGAAGGAATTTCAAGAGTTATATCTCAAGCTGAATCAAGTACGCACGATAAGAATTCCAAGAATGGGAAGTTTTCCTAAAGGTTCTGCAGCCTCTCGAGGATAAATACAGACGTCTCCGTACCGATCCGCGAGACTCTACTAAACCTGCTCATGACTCGTGAGACCTAGTAACCTAGGCTCTGATACCAACTTGTCACGACCCAATTTCCAACCCGGTCGTGATGGCGCCTCTCGTGAAGACAAGGCCAGCCAACTAACCCAAATCGTCTCTTTAACAATTATTAAACATAAATGAATAGATAAGTACAGCTTAACGACAATACCAACCAGTATTTACAACCCAACACAACCCGACCGGGGTGTCACAAGTCACGAGCATCTAGAGAAGTCTAAATACAGCTACAGGGCCAACAATATACAGATTAAAATTTTAGAATCAAAGAAAGAAATCCTGTGCCGCGAACGCTGGCGGTCACCTTGCTCAGCTATGATAGCCAAAATCTTCAACCAGCTCAAAACCCACTACCGGGTGAACAATACCTGCATCTGCACGCGAGGTGCAGGGAGTAAAGTGAGTACTCCAACTCAGTGAGTAATAAAAGTAAATAATAACTGAGCAGCAAGAAATCACGTAAAGCAACCAACATGCTGTATAGAAGCCGGGTATAATTTTCTGAGAAAACAGTGAAATCTGTGAGATCTTTAGAGATATCTTGGCTCAGTTCAAATCTCCTTTGAAAATGATCTTTTCAATAATTACGGACACGATTTCAAAACAGTTAGTGCTGATAAGCACAGAAAAATCCGCCCTCGGGCATAAATACCACAGTATAACAGGTAAAATGGGCAAATAAATATGCAAGATGAGCACATAAAAGTACGCCCCTCGGGCACCTCTCAAAATAGTACCAGCCCCTTGGGCTCAATATCAATCACACAGTACAACATCAGATAAATAGTAGAAACCAGTGAAATATAGTAGAAAATCTTTTGAAACAGTTAAAAAAATCAATCATACTCAACCAGTAAGTCAGCCATTGTTGCCTGACCGGTCAGCCATTGTTACTTGACCAAACTCGTATTACAGTGCCATTGTTACCACTGGTCAGTCATTGTTACCTGACTGGTCAGTCATTGTTACCTGACCAAATGCATATAACAGTGTCATTGTTACCACTGTTCAATATTTAATCACTCTAGATGGGTACCCGCGCTAACTGTGGGTGTGCCGACTCCGGAGGGGCTCCTACAGCCCGAGCGCTATATCATCATAAGGCCTGAAAGCCTGTACATATCAACATGAGGACTGAAAGCCGTATCACAGCACACTCGAGGCCTGAAAGCCTCCTCACAATACACTCGAGGCCTAAAAGCCTCCTCACATCACTCAGCATATCCTCATATATGGCCCTCGGCCTCAATTAGTCCAAAAATAATCATAAGCCCCTCGGGCATCAGTAAAGAAACAAAAATGCTCAGCTCAAACAGTAGTTCAAATATCAGTTAAAACTCGAGGTTGAGTAAAAATATAGCTGATTTCATGAAACAGTGTAATGACAATGGACTGAGTTCAAATAATTTTTCAAACAGTGAGGAAAAACAGTGATGATAGCTCATAGGGAGTTAAAATAGTCGGCAATAAGCCCCAAATATGGCAATAAGCCCAAGTCATAGTGAAAAACAACAAGTCATAGCGAAATATGCGGTAAAATCAACAACCGGGACGGACCAAGTCACAATCCCCAACGGTGCTCTACCCCACGCTCTCTATCCGGCGTGCAAGTCACCTTAATATAGCACTATGGGTGCAAATCCGGGGTTTCAAACCCTCAGGATATCATTTACATTCATTACTCACCTCGAACTGGTGGAATCTCTAGCTCGCGACGCCTTTGCCCCTCGAATCGGCCTCCACGCGCGTCGAATCTAACTAAAATCAGAGCGAATACATCACAATATGCCAAGGGAAGGATGCCCAATCAAAAACAATCAAAATATAGCAAAAATCTCGAAACTAGCAAAACCCGAGCCCCGGGCCCACTTCTCGAAAAATTACAAAACTCACATTACCGGATTCCTCGTCTCGCCACGAGTTCATACATACCAAGAACTCCCAAATCCGAGCTCAAATGACCTATCAACTCCCAATTTGAAATATCAAAAACTCAAGCCCTAGCTCATCAATTTTAGGCTTAATTTCTATGAATTTCTAGGCCAATTTCACAATATAATCGTGTTTTAAATTCAAAAATCTTACCTCCAATCGATTCCCCTTGAAACCCTCTTTAATTTCCTTCAAAATCCTTCAAAAACGAGCAGCCATGGGTGAAAATAGACCCACATTCGCGAACAAGCTGGTTTAAAAACATGCTGCCCGGCTCTATATTTCCCTTTCACTGCGATCGCAGATGAATCCACGCGATCGCGATGCACAAAATTACGACTCCCTCAATTACCTTATGCGATCGCAACAATATCCACGCGATCGCGAAGCCTTAGCTCCCAGGCCTATGCGATCGCAGCTTGAACTCACGCGATCGCGAAAGCACCTCACACTGACCTATGCGATCGCAACCCACTCTACGCGATCGCGTAGAGCAACTCTGCCTCAGCCCTCAATTAAGTCTACGCGATCGCAAATCATTATACGCGATCGCATAGAACAAATGGTCTGCAACAGATCTGAAGCAAAACCTGCACTATTTCCATATGCAATATCATCCGTTTAACCATCCAAAACTCACCCGAGGCCCCCGGGACCTCAACCAAAAACACCAACATATCCTAAAACATCGTCCAAACTTGCTCCAATCATCAAAACACTTCAAACAACATCAAATTACCCAAAACTCATCGAATTCAAACCCAAGTTTTCTCAAAACTTCCGAAATGCACTTTCGATCAAAAACCCGACCAAACGACGTCCGAATGACTTGAAATTTTGCACACACATCACAGATCACATAACGAAGCTACAGCAACTCTCGGAATTCCATTCCGACCCTTGGATCAAAATCTCACCCATCAACCGAAATTCGCCAAAATACTAACTTCGCCAATTCAAGCCTAATTCTACACCGGACCTCCAAAATCAATTCCGATTGCACTCCTAAGTCACAAATCATCCCCCGAAGCTAATCGAATCACCGAAAATCACCTTCGAGCCCTATAACTCATAAGTCAACATCCGGTTGACTTTTCCAACTTAAGCCTTCCTTAAAGAGACTAAGTGTCTCATTTCTTATCAAAACCAATCCAAATCAACTCTCACACACCACCTACCGATAACGAAACATGAAGAAGCAATAAACGGGGAAAATGGAGCAGTAACACATGAGACGACGGGTCGGGTCGTCACATATTCATACAAAAATAGTTTACAAACTTTGTAATATGCATATAAAATATGATGTTCTAACACAACTCTCTAGGAAGAAACAAACCTTCTTGTTGTGAAACCTTGGGCTACAAGTTTATATATAATTTTCACAACCTTACCAATCTTATCAGGCTTTAGAAATTCATGATTGTAACTCCTCTGCTTGGTACTGAATTTTCATACGTTTGAATTCGTTCAGCTTCGTTCAACAAATCTTGCATTGCTAGAATCCAGCATTCATCGTTTAATGCTTCTTCATGACTGTCTAGTTCAACTAGTATAAATGTGTCACTAGCAATTTATTGCAAGCTATCCACTGCAAGTTCTCCACCCTTGTTCACAATTTGCTTAGAAAAGTATTAGTATAAAGAGAAGCGCGCATATTGAGATTTCTCTACAACTAATATTCTGAATTTCATAAAATCGTAAGTAGAAATGAATAAGGAATATGTCAAGACCAAGACAAGTGCAACCAAAGGAAATAAGAAATCCATAGCTCAGGCAGAGTTTCACTAAAGATGATATCCAATAAAAATATTAAAGCACATATAAGCCAATGATGACAATTTATGCAAAAATGATGCTTTCTTTTCAGGTATGCTTTCAACTGAGGCGCCAAACAAAAAATGTTAAAGATCATGCTTTGCAAGAAAATGTCAAACAAATACTGTTAAAATCAACATCGATGATCATCCAAGCTTTTGGTAAACATTTGCAACAAAAAAAAGATAGAAATCAACAACTGATTTTTCTTTCTTCTATATCTCACATAAGGCGTCCTCTAATATAGATCAGAGCATAACCCAATTAAAGCAAATAATAGAAATACATACCTTTCGTCTTCAAGCTTTTGAGTATTCACCAAAATGTTTCATGTGCAGAAGTGGCCTCAAAGTTAAATAACTTTCTTCGTCTTGAGTGAAGTATTGGTATTCATACCAAGAAAGTACAGATTACGCAAATAATTCACTTTAGGAATAATCTAAGACGCGCATATAGGCATGAGTCAAGTTCGTACAATATCAATATAATCGCATGCTTGCTTGACTTAATATCTTATGCAAATGGCATGGTTCACGCAAGACATGTACTCAGGCTATTTAAAGTCTCTAAGTCATGGATAAAAAATAATACTAAATAGAATAGCAATGTGATGTAGCTAGTGGACTCGAAGTGTATATAGATGACTAATATGCATATACTAGGCTATACTTTACTAAACCAATAGTTGGATATGTATCACCTAATGCAGCGAGAAGAACTTGAATAAACTTTAGTGATACTAGTCACTCTTTTAGATCATACGTTGTATTTCCTTCCTCCTCTGTTGAATATGTAAGAACTTGAAGCATCTTTAAGCATGTTCCTCGACCAGCCAATATGCGAACATCTTTGATCCTTTTTATGGTTGGACGTAGAAATACCTGCAAAATAAATTAGTTTATTTTTGGTACCCAAAATAATTTTGGGTCCTTCATGGTTAGTAGCTTGTATAATTGGAGATACATGTAACTGTTTGGGTCTCCAAACAAATTTTGATCTAACATGACTTTTGGCGTAATTACATGCAAATGCCCTATGTCCAAAATTACCACAGTAGTGACATGTAACAAAAGAAGTAGAGTATTTACCAGTAGGTGCTTTAGTCGACTTGAAGCTTTCTTGAGTCGACTTGTTTGAAGTAGGGCGTCTACCAGTAGATCCCTTGTCTGTCAACTTGGAGTTATTAAGAAAATGAGCCCGCTTATTCGGTCGATCAAAATGGCAACAAGAAGATTTGTGTAAACTATTCATTTGTTTGCGAACTTCCGCATTTTCGTCTTGAAGTAAGTCATTTTCCACCAGATATTCTTTAAACTGAATATCCCACTCATTCTTTTTCATTTCTCAACTTATTATATTCTTCAAGTTGGATCTCCCAATCTTTCTTCTCATGTGTCAACTTCTTATATTCTTCAAGTTGGATCTCCCAATTATTCTTCTCATTCCTCAACTTATGATATTTATTTAGAACTTCCTTAAGGTCATTGAGGACCAATTCCATATCATCCTACAATTCATCACATTTATCGCAATACGTAATAGGAGTGGGACACACTTTGTTAATTTCTCCCATTGCCATGAAACATTGATTCTCCATTCTTTCGTGATTGTTTTCTTCTTTAGATTCATCCTCGTCGCTCCAAGATTTGTGATTCTTTTTCTTGAGATCACAATTCAGAATAGAATTAAAGCACGCCTCATTAGTTTCTTCTCTTTTCTTGAGACATATGTTTGTCATTTCTTCTTGATCATCCTCGTCACTCCAAGTTGAGATTATATGATTTTTCTTCTTGAGTGTCACGACCCTAAACCCAGACCTGGTCGTGATAGCGCCTCTCGTGAAGACAAGGCCAGCCGACACATATCCAATTCGAAGTTAAACAACTAAACAGCAATAAAACATGCTAAAACATGATTTAATAATGCTAAACAGCAGATAATATCATAACAATGCGGAAGTACAACCCAAGCACATCCCGACATCGGGGTGTCACTAGTCATGAGCATCTATTAGAGTAGAAATACAACTAAAAGGTCTGACATACACAAAACAGGACTGATGAAGAAAAGGGAGAAAAGCGGTGCTGCGAATGCTGACAGCTACCTCGCTAAACTCCAATAACCCTGCCTCCAATCAGCCAAAAGAAAAACCGCTACCGGGTGTATAAATACCTGCATCTGCACACAAGGTGCAGGGAGTAAAGTGAGTACTCCAACTCAATGAGTAATAAAGGTAAATAACAACTGAGCAGTAAGAAATCACGTAAAGCAAACCATCATGCTGTATAGAAGCAGTGCAAAACCCTTTGAGAAAAGCAGTGAAAATGTGAAATCTTTAGAAAATACCTTAGCTCAGCTTAAACCTCTTAAAAATGACTTTTTCAACAGTTACGCAATGATTACAAAACAGTAGTGCCGATAAGCACAGAAAATCCGCCCCTCGGGCACAATTATCACAGTATAATAGGTAAAATGACAAGTAAATATGAAAGATGAACACATAAAGGTTCGCCCCTTGGGCAATATCTTAGAACAGTACCAGCCCCTCGGGCTCACTCTCAGAACAGTCTCAGCCCCTTGGGCTCTCTCTCTCAGATCACTCTCAGAATAGTATCATATAGTAACCGCTGCGGCGTGCAGCCCGATCCATATATCGCTGCGGCGTGTAGCCCGATCCATATATCGTCGACGGCGCTCACTGGGGGTGTGCAGACTCCGGGAGGGGCCCCTTACGGCCCAAGCGCAATATCAAGCCACCTCGTGGCATCATCTCTCGGCACTCGGCCTCATATCACTCGGCACTCGGCCTCACATCACTCAAGCCACCTCGTGGCATATAAATGTATCTCAGGCCCTCGGCCTCACATCACTCAGCATATCCTCACATATGGCCCTCGGCCTCACTTAGTCCGAAAATCATCACAAGCCCCTCGGGCATTAGTAAAATAGTAGTTCTCAGCCCAAAACATCATTTAAGTTTCAAATCTGAATATAGGTGGCTGAGTTTGTAAAACAGAAAATATCAATACGACTGAGTTCAAGTTTAAGTAAGACAGTGAGGAAACAGTGATAAAAACTCCCCGAAGGGTTCAAGTAATTGGCACGGAGCCCAAATATGGCAATCAGCCCAAATTATGATAATAACAAGTAAGTTTTAGTCAAATACACGGTAAATTCATCAATCGGGACGGACCAAGTCACAATCCCCAACGGTGTTCTGCCCCACGCTCGCTTTTCGGCGTGCAAGTCACCTCAATATAGCACTACGATGTGCAAATCCAGGGTTTCAAACCCTCAGGATATCATTTACAATCATTACTCACCTTGAACCGGCTAAATCTCTAACTCGCGACGCCTTTGCCCCCCGAATCGGCCTCCGCGCGTCGAATCTATCCAAAATCAGAACGAATACATCAAAATATGCTAAGGGAACAAAACCCAAGCGAAAACAATCAATAACTGGCACAAATCCCGAAATTACCAAAACCCGAGCCCCGGGCCCACTCCTCCAAACTCAGAAATTTTCACATCAACGGGTTCCTTATCTCCTCACAAGTTCATACATACCAAAAGTTCTCAAATCCGACCTCAAATGGTCCTTCAAATCCCTAAATCAAATTTCAAAATCCCAAGCCCTAGCTTCTTCAATTTTAGCTTAAGTCCCACGAATTTCTAGGTGAATTACACAATACAATCGAGTTTTAAGACCAAGATGCTTATCTCAAGTCGATTCCTCTTGAATACCTCTTTAATTTCCTTCAACAATCTCCAAAAACGAGCAGCCATGGGTGAAAATAGACCCACATTCGCGAACAAGATGACTTTAAAAACATTCTGCCCAGGGATAATTTCTTCTATGCAATCGCTGGGAAAACCTTCGCGATCGCGAAGCACAAAAATCTCAGCTCCAAATTAACTCTATGCGAATGCAACAAATTCCACGCGATCGCAATGCACTGCCCAAATTACTATATGCGATCGCGGACAACCTTCCGCGTTCGCGATGAACATAATCCAACTAAGACCTCAGGTCCATTAACTCTAAGCGAACGCGACCTTTCCTACGCGTTCGCAATCAACAAAATTCCTTACAACTATGCGATCGCAACATATACTATGCGAACGCATTGAAAAAAAATGGACTGCCCCTAAAAGCTTCTACGCGATCGCAATAGCACCTATGCAATCGCAATGAACAAAATACCTGCAACTGAAGCCTGCAATTTCTGCTATCTTTTAAGGCACAAAATGGTCCGATTGACCATCCGAAACACACCCGAGGCCCTCGGGACCTCAACCAGACATGCCAACATATCCCATAACATCATTCAAACTTGTTCCAACCTTCGGAACACTCAAAACAACATCGAAATATCAAATTTGCATCGGATTCAAGCCTATGAATCCCAAAATTGATCAAAAACCCAATCAAATTACGTCCGAATGACCTGAAATGTTGCACACACATCCCAAATGACATAAAGAAGCTACAGCAACTCTCGGAATTCCATTCCGACCCCTGGATCAAAATCTCACCTACCAACTGGAAATCGCTAAAATATCAACTTCGCCAATTCAAGCCTAATTCTACTCCGGACCTCCAAAACCCATTCCGATCACGCTCCTAAGTCATGAATCACCTAACGAAGCTAGCCAAATCATAAAAATTCCAATCCGAGCTCATATACAAATAAGTCAACTCTTGGTCAAACCTTTCAAATTCAAAGCTTTCAACTGAAACTGTTCTTTCAAATTTATTCCGATTTTTCCTGAAACCAAAACCAACGATCTACATCAGTCATAATACATTACACGGGGCAAGTCGTGCCCAAGAACTGGCGATCAAAGTGCAAAAGCTCAAAACGACCGGTCGGGTTGTTACATCCTCCCCCACTTAAACACACATTCGTCCTCGAATGTACCCAGAGTTGTTCTAAAAGCCAACCCATCGCTGAATAACCTTACCATGCATATACCAGGGGGTGATCCCACGTCACCCTATCTCCTATAGGTCCGATAACACATAGAAACTGAAATTTCACAATCCAATCTAGCCCATAAACTATAGAACCACATTTGCACTTCCGAAATCATCAATATAATCAGAAATTCACATTTATGCTCTGAATAAGCCCGAACAAGCTGTAATAACCCATACCTGCTAACTCAGGTGCAATCACATGATATACCACATAACTCAACCACTTGTAGCGATAACCTCCAATCACAGCAGCTGCACACAACAACCGAGTACCGATAGAAAACCTCATATCAACCAAAGTCTCATCCCAACGCTTTCATATACTGCCAATGATAAATAAAACACATAGTAAGCCATAGCCATTTCTTAGATCAATCATTCATGTAGCCACTTCTCCTTTGGCAAGGACCATAGCAAATTTCTGAGCCGAACCTCGATATTTACTCTTCCAACATGCTGGAAATCGAATCCGTTCGTATTCATTAATGATCCCAACGATCTCGTCTAATCACACACCACCACTCTGGCGATATGACACCTCATTGCAGACTAAAGCCGTAACTTGCACAACTCGCGCACCAATAAGAGACAATCCGAACATACTCACTCATGATAATGACCCAAATGAAAGAGCTGTACCTCAAGCTCACTGGTACCACCACAGCACAAAGCCGAGAACCCGTCTCACATCGTAGAAATAGAACACACAAATCTGACCCGCAAGGTCATATCTCCACATAACTTCGCTGCAATACGCAATCCTATCCAAATACTGCTCCACATGAAACACCTCAAGTCACTCTGCTCGAAATTGGCGACCACGCTCAATCAATATCTAGAACCAACACAAATCGTCATGACCACAGTGAAGCAAATACATAACACTACTCAACCCAAAAGGATATAATCAATACGCCATCCGCCGAGCAATATTCAATACTCCTTCCCGCTCGACTTCCACTAAGAAACCTCAATAGAACCACACCATATATGCCTATAACCTACAAGTCACAACACTTTGCAACGCAGAAAGATAACTCATAGACCTCCCCAGATTACTAATAAGCTCAATAACACTCGAATCATCACATCCCTCCACAATACAATCCGGGGCCAACCAAACCGACTCAAGTCAACAAACCGTCTCGATGCAGAACACACATCCATATAAGTCTACTAATGTACCACACATCAACCCTAGCCACGCACAACAGATAAATAACCCTCCGAAGGTTCACAATAACCGAATCATGGCACATGCTATCATATGACTAGCTACCCACATCTTTGTCGTCCACAACCACGAGCTAACCTGTATATGAGAACTCCTAGTCTTTAACTCCGTATAGCACGTGAATTACCATATCTGATCCCAATTTCGCTGCTCGAATATACAACACACCTCTAATACTCAATCATCCTACGAGAGGTACACCTAAATTCTTCTGTGCCACCTGGCAAACTCACATATCATCAATCAATCCAACAAGAAAGTGCCACAATGCTATCAAAGTACCATCAACTCAATCACATTGCCTTTTTCTGAAACACATAACCTCGATAACTGTCAACTGGCAATACCATTTCCTTAATCATCTGAAGATCATCTCTCCAATTATCTGAAACTACCCGTGCTTCCTGAGAATTTATGGCCTTCCGTTCAGAACTGAACCGCAACCTTACACACGCAAATCACAACCTCCACACATACCGCATATACCAATCCATCCTAAAATAACATGAGAATTTCATACCCCTCCGAGCCACAAGCAACTAAGTACTCAACCAACCAAGAACTTTTCCATTGATCCCATTCTAGAAGAAGAATCACTATACATCTCAAACTCCTCACGCCAGCAGAAAATATTCATCTCTAACTGCGGTAGAAATCAATGAGAACTCTCCGACTCCCCTTGAACAAACAAGCCTGTCAGGACTGAATCCTCCTAGCCCAACCAACCTACGCAGGCCGCTAAAACCCAAGAGCATTGCCGCGGAATACCTGAAGAAACTCATTACCTCGTAAACCCCCAAAGAACTAATCATAACCTTACTATACCGATCTAGCCTACTACCAAGCTGTCCCATCTATCCGAGCTCCCCTCTGATTTACCTTTAATTGATACTCCTTCTTGCCATAACATGACATTTCCTCAACCCAACTCACCACACGAGACCCAAGCATGATACTACACAGCCTAAGGCTCATAACCCGCTGAATACTCTCTTAAATATCCCTATAAGCACCACCTTCAAAATATTTTACTCTGAAGAGACTTCCTACGAATCTATTTCCGTTACCTTTACCTTTCTGATACTGATACATAGAATCCCACAATTTATAGAAAATACCGCAAGCGTTGACATATTCCAATGAAAACTCAGTTTCTAGCCACAAGTACAACTTGCCAGTTTCCACTTGTTACATGTAAAACCCAGAACGCATTAGAACCATTCTCTGTAGTCATCCACTCTACCCAAACTGCAATTAACCCGATCAAAAGAACCGAACAATCTGCGCCTCCTTGGCATTCCTGACGCCGCAGCATATAACCTTACCTTGATGCTACTAAGCCACTCCCTTTTTCCTATGCACTGAGCATTCTTTATCAACAACAACTCAAGACATTCCGTGATTCTCCAACACCTATGAAGCATCCTATAACCTTTGTCAAAATTTTCCTTTACTCGAGACATCCTCGGTCTCCATCCCCATAAGCCATAACTGATTCACCAGTATGCTTCAAACTGGAACTAACATAGCACATAACCGTGCAATCAGCTAATCAATAGCAAACCCTCCCCCACTTGGCTCGAAGCCGTAGATCAAACACACACCATAACCCATCACGCATATACTTAATTGCTGCCATAATGCCACAGTGAGATTAACTCAATCCTTCATAAGCTCGTGGAACACAGACCATCTGGTACTTCATATCTTCTGCAAATCTCGCATTCACCCTCGTAGCAGCTAAATCCACTCTCTTGAGCGACCCACAATTTAAATTTCAACACGTATATTTCACTAGTAAATGAGATCTTCTAACAGACAACATAAGGATCACACAACTTCAGAACACTCCGCAAGAGATAACCCACCTGTTTCGCCTCAAACTAATATTTCTGTATACCTTCCACCGTCAGACACATTACACAGTCACTTAGTCTTCTTGAGTCTAAACTCATACCGCAACATGAAATTTACTTCCCTCCCGACTAGGAAACATGAAAGGATTCCTCACACGCCCATAGCTCGGGGCTAAACTGGAATCAAGACGGGAATGAAGCACCTAATAGTTCTTCTATCCTCCAGCAGACCCTTCTCGTCACTACTAAATCATATGAATACATCTCGCAGTCACATCACTCTCATCACGTACTATCCAGTCATTACTTCCCTTAATAGGGACACAACAGAGCATATAGGTCCAGAGACACGTGCTCACACAGTCAGCGCCTCGGTGCTCAATCAATAATGGGCACAAATCCCGAAATTACCAAAACCCGAGCCCCGGGCCCACTCCTCGAAACACAGAAATTTTCACATCAACGGGTTCCTTATCTCCTCACGAGTTCATACATACCAAAAGTTCTCAAATCCAACCTCAAATGGTCCTTCAAATCCCTAAATCAAATTTCAAAATCCCAAGCCCTAGTTTCTTCCATTTTAGCTTAAGTCCCATGAATTTCTAGGTGAATTACACAATATAATCGAGTTTTAAGACCAAGATTCTTACCTCAAGTCGATTCCTCTTGAATCCCTCTTTAATTTCCTTCAAAAATCTTCAAAAAGGAGCAGCCATGGTGAAAATAGACCCACATTCGCGAACAAGATGACTTTAAAAACATTCTGCCCAGGGATAATTTCTTCTATGCGATCGCGGGAAAACCTTCGCGATCGCGAAGCACAAAAATCTCAGCTCCAAATTAACTCTATGCAAACGCAACAAATTCCACGCGATCGCAATGCACTGCCCAAATTACTATATGCGATCGCGGACAACCTTCCGCGTTCGCGATGAACATAATCCAACTAAGACCTCAGGTCCATTAACTCTAAGCGAACGCGACCTTTCCTACACGTTCGCAATCAACAAAATTCCTTACAACTATGCGATGGCAACATATACTATGCGAACGTATTGAACAAAAATGGACTGCCCCCAAAAGCTTCTACGCGATCGCAATAGCACCTATGCGATCGCAATGAACAAAATACCTGCAACTGAAGCCTGCAATTTCTGCTATCTTTTAAGGCACAAAATGGTTCGGTTGACCATCCGAAATACACCCGGGGCCCTCGGGACCTCAACCAGACATGCCAACATATCCCATAACATCATTCAAACTTGTTCCAACCTTCAGAACACTCAAAACAACATCGAAATATCAAATTTGCATCGGATTCAAGCCTAAGAATCCCAAAATCAATCAAAAACCCAATCAAATCACGTCCGAATGACCTGAAATGTTGCACACACATCCCAAATGACATAGCGAAGCTACAGCAACTCTCGGAATTCCATTCCGACCCCTGGATCAAAATCTCACCTACCAACCGGAAATCGCTAAAATATCAACTTCGCCAATTCAAGCCTAATTCTGCTCCGGACCTCCAAAACCCATTCTGATCATGCTCCTAAGTCACGAATAACCTAACGAAGATAACCAAATCATAAAAATTCCGATCCGAGCTCATATACAAATAAGTCAACTCTTGGTCAAACCTTTCAAATTCAAAGCTTTCAACTGAAACTATTCTTTCAAATTCATTTCGATTTTCCTGAAACCAAAACCAACGATCTACATCAGTCATAATACATTACACGGGGCAAGTCGTGCTCGAGAACTGGAGATCAAAGTGCAAAAGCTCAAAACGACCGATCGGGTCGTTACATTGAGGCTAGGACATTTTAATTTCATATGTCTAGGTTTACCACATTTGTAGCAGCATATGTTCTCTTGTTGTTGATCCTTATTCTTCCGATTCTTTTGATGATTCTGGATGGATTGAGATTTTCGATTCTGCTTCTTTCTACTCTTCCATTTTCTCGTCCTGGGTATACGACCAAGTCTTCTCGATCTTCACCATTTTCGGATTCTTCAAGAGTTGACGTGAATTCAATTTCCTTAACTTTGTTGGCGTCCCCGGGGATATTTTCCAATCTGTCCCATATATCTTTAGCAGTCTCACAGGTGGATATTCTTTTATATTCTTCTTCACTAATTGCACAATAGAGCATGTTGATTGCTCTAGCATTTGTTTGTATAATATCCAACTGTTATTTTGTGTAGTCAAATATGGATGCCCTTTTTAAAAGCTTCTTTTCATCACTGTTGTTCGGAATAAGTCTTGGTCCATTCTGAATAACTAGCCTGTCTCGATAATCTATTGATTGAACATAAACCTTCATTCTTTCTTTCCAATGGCTATAGTATTGACTTTTTAAGTACGGTGGCCTTCTTGTTGAGTATCCCTCTTGAAGTACGGTTCCAACAATTTGATGACCTGCCATGGATCTTTTCTCACTTGCTGTTAAGCAAAAAAAATAAAGATGTGAGACCTGCTCTGATACTAATTGAAAGTACAAGAGGGGGAGGGGGGTGAATTGTAGCCTTTTTAAATTTCTATTCGACTACTCTTCAGGCCTAGTCGACTTATGCGGAGACAGCCTGCACCAAAACTGTTAGTACTTCAATTTAAGCAGATACTACTCACAACAAATAATAAGGTGTAAAATAAAATATGAGAGCAGTAAAATAAATGACACCAGGAATTTTATACTGGTTCGGAACCAATGTGGTATCCTTATCCAGTCTCCTTGGGTTGCAAGGATGTTATCTCTTGAGCTCTTTGTAATTTGAGTTAAGTACAGCTTGTGTGATTTTCAATGTTTACCACCAACGTTTACAGGGTTGGTTTTCACTAGCTCATAAACAACGACCCTTTGGTTTTCACTCGCTCACCAAAGAAACGAACAATGATACAACCTCTCCGGACACACTGCCTCACCAATATTTTTCTGTCTCTCTCCTCTCTTCTGTGTACACAGTAAATCGACTAAAGTGAATTGCAATGCCTGTTAAGAGTAGAACAAAGAACTTGTAGTTGGGTAGACAATTGTATAGAAGGCTGCGTGAATTTTCCCGTCTTTGATCGGTCCTTTTTTTACTATCTTCGGATCCTTCTAGCCGTTATACTTCATAAATGCAATAGCATTTTTGTGATCTTGTGTCCTGCTTGATTTGTGCAAATTTATACCTTCTCCACAAGTTCATTCTTTGCTTCTGACAACTTGCACTTCCTTGTCCATGTCCATTTTCCATTTATATCTAAAGACGATTAGATTTGACCAAAAAGATATTTCCATAAAGAAGCTCTTCATATGCTTTTAAATAATACAAGGAATTACTTTTGCATCTTGCACTTTAATTGATCCCGTATAGGTTTATCATTTCCATTATTATATCCTTAATCTTGGACCTTGATTATATCATTCCTTTCATAATAATATTTTCTTTGTAAGCTCTTACTAGATCTTTCTCCATGTGCTATTTAAAAACCCATAATTTACTTTCCATAATTCTTGTCCAGAGATATAATAATATTTACATAATCAAAGACCACTCTTCAATCTTCCTTTCTTGTATCTTTTCAACCTGCTTTTCTTTCCTTCTTCACTAGACCAATTCATTTGCTTTGTACTGCACACCTGCTCTTTCTATAATGAAAAATATTTCTTTTCCTTTTGATAGATCTCAATATATCTTTTGACTCCTTCCTTGATCTTGAGAAATAATTTCTTTCCATAATAAAGAATATACTATACCCATAATATATTTTCTTTCCATAAAAACTATATTCTTCTTTGGCCTTGTAGTATCTCTTCCATATAGTATCTTCCTTCCACAAAATAATAGATCTTCTCAATGATTTTAGCAACTTTCCTTTCAAGATATTGAAAAACTTTCCTTCTATAATTTCTGTAGATTCTTCTTCTGATATTGTAGGAAGTCATTCAATATTTGAAATTTGACTTGCAAATATTAGTCCTTCCACGACGCTTGGAGATTAAATCTCTGAAAATAATCTGCCTTGATAAATTCTTCACATGATATTCTCTTTCCCATATATGTCTAGATCTTTACTAGCATCTTCTTTTTTGAATAAACCTGTGCAAAATAAGATTACCACAACTAAATGTTCTTTGATTAATAATTATGTTGGTTTGTTATCATCAAAATTAATAAGTGAAACCTTGAAGCTAACAGAAGGGTCATGCCGTGCCATATTTCGGTGAGTGTTAATGCACGAAGGGTGGTGTCGTGCCATAATTATGAGAGAGTTAATGCACGAAGGGTGATGTCGTGCCATTTCTGTTGATTTTTATGATGAGGACGAGAGTAAAAGCACAAAAGGTGATGTCGTGCACATGTTGGTGTGTTATCATTTCTGTTGGTTCAATGTTTGATATTTACCTTGCTTCTTTACTTTATTACTGTCAGAATTTGACATTCCTTTGAGCATGTTTCCTTTTCCCGTCTTTATCTGTTAAATTTCTGTTATTATTGTTTCTCGTATATGATTTAATTGCATAGGCTTATATTGTTGTCGTGTCCTAGCCTCGTCACTACTTCGCTGAGGTTAGGCTCGACACTTACCAGTACATGGGGTCGTTTATACTGATACTGCACTCTGCACTTTCTGTGCAGATTTCGGTGCCGGACCTCATGAGTAGTGTTGAGGTTGCTGCCTTCAGTCCACAGGAGACCCAAGGTAGATCTGCCGGCGTTCGCAAACCCTAGAGTCCCCCCTTTCCTCTATTTTAGTTTTTCCTGTCTCTTGCTATTTTGAGAACAGATGTATTTCTTTTAAACCAATGTTTGTAGAATTTCTTAGACTTTTGTGGATTGTGACACCAGATCATTGGGGTAGTCATATATTAGAATTGTTGAACTGTTATAACACTTCCGCACTTTATCTCTGTTTGGCTTTTGCTATTATTTAATTCTATTCTGGTTAATAATTAATGTGACAAAATTGTATTTATCGGCTTGCCTATCTTTCAAGAGTAGGCGTCATCACGACCCCGACGGTGAGAAATCCGGGTCGTGACATGTAATGCCGTGCCATTGCATTATCTTGTTTATTGTTTAATACATAGTGAGGAAGAGAATTAAATCACGAAGAGTGATGCCGTGCCATCTATATCATTTATTCATTGTTACATGTGAGATTGAGAGTAAAAGCATAAAGGGTGATGACGTGCCATCTATATCAATTATTCATTGTTACATGGGCAAATCGAGAGTAAAAGCACAAACAGAGATGCCGTGACATCTCATGCTACTTATGCCATTATGTCATGATAAGGATGGGAGTAAAGGCACGAAGGGTGATGCTGTGCCATCTTTTTACCGTATGTTTATCTGTCTTCGTTGGTTGATGAGTTATTTGGCTATCTTGTGATATTATACTTGTGGTAGTTATCATATCTTTTACCCCTTTCGCATGTCCCCTCCCAATTGTACCTTGTGAAATCTCCATTTTGTTGATGTTGTACATATATACATGTCTGTACATTTTTAATAACGTGAGAGTCCTATCATAGCCTCGTAACTACCTTGTCGAGGTTAGGCTCGACACTTACACAGTACATTGGGTTGGTTGTACTTATACTACAAATTCTGTACTTCTCGTGCTGATTTTGGTATTGGTCCCAGCGGTGCGTGATGTGCGTCAGCTTGGATTATTGCATATGGAAACTTGAGGTAGATCTGCCGGCGTCCGCAGACCTTGGAGTCGCCTTCCTCTTCCCTCTTTTACTGTTCATTTAATTCGCAACAGTTGTATTTAATTCAGACTCTATTTGTAGAGTTTCTAGTAGCTCGTGTACTCGTGACTTCGGATCTTCGGGAGTAGATGTTATTACATGACTTATGATGGTGTTGTATTAGATTGAGTTCCTATTCTCTCGTTACTTATCATCACCTTGTTTAAACTGTTAAAAATTTGGCTATTTAACTATCTCACGTCGGCTTGCGTAGCAAGTGGATGTTAGGCGCCATTACGACCTCGAGGTTGGGATTCCGGGTCGTGACAGGTGCGGTGCGGTTGTGGGACAAACCCGCTTAAACCCGCGACGGATTCAACCGCCCCGCCCGCCCGCCCCGCATAACATAATTTATTGTTTTCAACCCGCACCGCCCCGCACTGCTTAAACATTCTTTTATTATTTTCTTTCGAATATATCATATTAAATTGAAAAATTTATAAAATTATTTGCTTGAAGTTCAATTCATCTTTTTTCTGTGTATGAAGTTTCTACAGCAATAATAAATATTTATTTAATTTAATTTTCTATTTTTATTGATTGGTCGTTCCATGTGTGGTTATACTTTGGTAGATTCATTTATTCTGTTTGGATTAACTTATATTTTTTCTTTATGCTATTCGAGATAATTACTAAAAATTGAAATTTGCAAGGAAAAAGTCGACAGACATAACTAGGTACACAAAATTGCTAAGAAAAGAAGAAAATCAAACCTGGAATTTTTTAATTAATTTGTCTACTAAATATAGTGCAAAAGTAAAGATATTGACACATATACGTGATATATCTGCTGAATGTTTCAAATAAATTGAATTGACAACTGATCTTTAATCTTATTGAAGAACTTGTTCAATGTTTTTGATCACGCCCAACTATGCCTTATAAAAAGGACTCTGCGGACGTTACAAATATAACCCGAGTATTACGCCCAGGGTCGAATCCACAGAGAGTTAACCTATCAACCGCTATCTTCAGACCCACTAAGTCTTCAGAACCAGCTTCTCAAATATTCAAATTCTCAGTTGAGTGTTCTTTAATAACTTGCAAGTAACTAAATGGTTGTAACTAAATTAAAAGGGCTGTAAACAATTATGAGAAAAAGCTAAGGCAATGATTTCCCCTATTGATGGAATCCCTTCTGTTTATGCTCATACAAATTTACCAACACATCTCTATCAATCATGAACGCTCATCTTACCGTAAATCTCTCCCGAGTAATCACAGTAATATACTAATTGCACTCTCCCGAGCTACACTAGCTTACTTTATTTAGCACAATTCACTTTAGATTGCATCCAAGGCTTCGTTATTCCTAATCCCGCCTTTAAACCCACAATTATAGATTCCTCTAATAATCTAGGAGTGGTGTTGTTCAACAATACCCTAAATATGTACTCTTTTCCAAGTTATGCACACTAAATAGGCACAGCTAATTGAGGATCCTGTCAATTAACTACAACGAACACGAAGTTGAACAAATAAAGATTAAACTCGCAATTTGTATTCACATAAACAAGAAGTTCATCACCCAATAGGTTCCATCAAAGCCTTAGACAAGGAATTTAGCTACTCATAGATATGGGAGAATAAACTAAGCTTGAATTCATCATAAAATCAAAAGAAAAGAAGAAAGATGTTTAGAGTATTTTCTCACAATGGTTTTCCTTGCTAAGAAACCTAAAAAATCAATACATGCCTCTCTTGGGCGAAGTCTAATGTTTTAAATAGGGCTTAGGTCTAAAAATCCCGTAATTGACACTTTGGTCCCTGAAGTTTCTGCGCCTACTGCGGTTCTGCCGCGGTCGTGGTAGAACCGCGGCCAAACACCCTCGCGGAATCACTGAGGTTCTGCAGCTGCTTCCCACCACGGTTCTGCCGCGGTCGCGGTGGAACCGCGGTGGACCCAGTGCTCTGAATCTTCGGCCTGTTTTGCGTGGTTCACTTGGGAAATTTCACAGTTGGCCTTTTTTTCATCACTTTTAACTCCAAAACTACTCCTTAGCCTTCCTTATACATATTTCACCTACAAATCATGAAAAGCACTAATAAGAGCATTTTGTTATCACTTTTAGCATTAAAACTACACAAGAAGGTGATTATTTAAGGTGTGATTATAGTCAAATTCACCTATTATCAACACCCCACACTTAAACCTTTGCTCGTCCTCGAGCAAACTAAACCACACTTCTAGGCCTAACTGCTCAATGCATTGCCCCAATTTATGTCACACTTGCTATTATCAATGATCGACCTAAGCAGTGCACAATCATATCTCAAATGCAGACTCTCATGCCAAGACACACTTGTGCTCACTCTAATTACTCTAACAGAAGTGAAGACTCACTTTTTCTTCCTGAGTCACATGCCCTCACATAAACAAAATCTGAGAGAAGTTCCACACACATAAAATTCAACAACAAGGAACCATATATAGAAAGAATTCACTCACTCTTAGCAAAGAGCATTCACATGCCACACAGACACACCATAAGCTTGCCCCTAGTGTAGTACTCTACTAATCGAGCCATTCAGTCAAAGATCAAGAGGTCTTTATAGGTTGTAATGTAGGCTAAGGGACGGGTAGGATATATTTGGATATAGTGACTAACCTCCCTAAGCACTTTTAATACACACTTCCTTTTATTTCACCTTTATGTTCAACCCAATCATTACTCCACATTTTGTTTCACTTGTGACCCCCACTTTTCTTTAGGTACAACTAGCTTCTTTTTTTTTTCCAGAGATTTATTGTACGATGCCAGCTCACCAATCAAAACCTTCATTCTTGATTCCCTTTTTTCACTAACTCTCTCCCACCCCACACTTTGGCTTTTTTATATTCTTTAGTGATTCAAGTTCTTCTAGGAGGTAAAGGTTCAAACAATTAAGCTTATTCAAACACAGCGATTTAGATCATTATAGGGTTATCAAAGAACAGGATTCAGGCTCAAAGGGGTTAACTATGGTAATATGCACAGGTGGATTCTCAAGTATAAAGGGTTGCACAAAGAAATGCCTCAATCATCTCTAAAACCAAACGACTTCTATTTCGCTTTGCAAACACACAGGGCAAGTTCTAGGTATCATATGCAAGCATAGGATGCAAGTAACAACTCACACACACTTAGCCTGTAACTCATTCCGAATCAGTTCATCAACACAATCATACGAGTGTTCAAGCAAGACAAGATGTGCAAAATTAAGGCATATATTATGAGTCCACAAACAAGCTTAGACGTCACACTCTCAAGTTCTTTTTAGTTTTTTTTTTTTGCAAGTGTGCACATTTGGGGTTACATTCTGACCTTCACCCATCTAATCCTAAAACTACAAAAAGAAAAATCTACCTAACCCGGTTCAAGAAAAAAAACCTTGGAAAAGAACCGTGGTCAAAAGAAAAACCAAGGGAGAATTACTACACTACCTAAAAAAAAATAAAAATAAAGAAACTACATGGACTACTTCCGTCAATAGTACTGTCCAAGTGGTCCGTCCTCAGGAAGAGTCCTCTACATTTTTTTTTATTTTTTTTAGATTCGACTATGACCCTCAAGAGACCTGTCGACAAGTGTCCGTCGTTGGGCCAAGTCCGTTACTTCTAATGTGAGTACAGTCAATTATACACAACAACATCAATCTAATATTACAACATACTCAATGTCTATATACACTACAATACACTACCAGAGGAAGTCTCCCACCCCACACTTAAAATTATGGCATGTCCCCATGTCATATCAAAATAAGAGGGTAAACGAAACTCCTTGGTAGGCCAAAGGCCGAAGCACTAGCAGCTCATGGGGTACTCAGGCTTTTCCCAAGCTTGGTCCTTACCTCACACTTAGTTCCAACCATTTGGTTTGCTGTTGCATCCTTCCACTACCTTTGCTTTCCATGCTCCTAGAAGAAAAAAAAATTGGCACACTTTTCTCGCCACTTGGATGATATGAACTGGGCACCTAGCTTGGAATCAAGCTTGTGACCTCGAGCGATCGGGGGTGGTACGTTGATGATCGAGCCAAGCTTTAAGTACTTCATTTTGCACTTCTTGGCTTTCATGTGAGGAATGTCATTTTGCCTCCTTGTTCCCTCAAATTGTAAGATGAATGTTTGTTGCCTTTCCTCCTTGCAATCCCTCATTGAGTCGTGTAGATCAATTCCCATATCACCACACAAGTCCAATGTTGAAAAATGCTTGAAATGCGACTTCAAACCTTCATTTTGCAATTTTTCTCGGATTTTGACATCCTCTTTTTCCCTCGGGTTAGAGTCAATCTCAACCAAATTTTTATTTACACCGGTTGACTCTAATCCTATTTTTTTCTCGGCACCATTAACACTCATGGAGTCGGTTGGCGGATGTTCAATTCTTGAATCCTCAAAGTAACGCTCACTTTCTTCCTCGAAATTGGATTCTTCTTGGTTTTGATCAAGTGCCAAGGAAAGATTTTCGGCTTCCACATCTAAGGAAAGTTCTTGGCTCTCATTAACTTTCGAGGCTTTTTGGACCTCTAAAGCTTCAAGCATTTCTCCCATTTGTGAGTGACACCTTTCAAGTGCCAAGTCATTTCGGAGACTATTTTCCAAAAGCTCCTCCAAGGCACTTTGTTCGTTGTTTCCTCCTTCAAGTAAACATTCCAACATGAGCTTGAACTCTCCATTTCGGCCATGCTCAACTTCTTCAACTCCCATGGCCCTATAATTTTCATCACAAAAAGTAGAATCATCATAGTGGGGGCTTAGGGAAGGGAAGGACAAATAAGCACAAACATCCCAATGACCATTTTGAAAACCACACTTATCACAAATACTCCACTCATGGGTTTGAGATTGTGAGCACGATCCACCCCTGGGAAAACTTAAACAATTTTGCCACGAGTGTGGTCCTCCACAATAAGGACAAGGGTCATCAAAGTATGAACAACTACCATCCGACCAATTTTTATTATATGATGCCATTTTTCAAAACTAAGAAAATAAACACGAATAACAATAAAAATAGACCAAGGTAAGAAAAATTAATTACACAAATATTCACAAGTTGGGTATAGAGAAAACTGACCACACTAAGAATTTTTGTATTTCTATCAATGGTTATTGATAATTCCGTTAACTTCCCGGCAACGGCGCCAAAATTTGATCACGCCCAACTATGCCTTATAAAAAGGACTCTGCAGACGTTGCAAATATAACCCGAGTATTACGCCCAGGGTCGAATCCACAGAGATTTAACCTATCAACCGCTATCTTCAGACCCACTAAGTCTTCAGAACCAGCTTCTCAAATATTCAAATTCTCAGTTGAGTGTTCTTTAATAACTAACTTGCAAGTAACTAAATGGCTGTAACTAAATTAAAAGGGATGTAAACAATTATGAGAAAAAGCTAAGGCAATGATTTCCCCTATTGATGGAATCCCTTTTGTTTATGCTCATACAAATTTACCAACACATCTCTATCAATCATGAACGCTCATCTTACCGTAAATCTCTCCCGAGTAATCACAGTAATATACTAATTGCACTCTCCCGAGCTACACTAGCGTACTTTATTTAGCACAATTCACTTTAGATTGCACCCAAGGCTTCGTTATTCCTAATCCCGCCTTTAAACCCGCAATTATAGATTCCTCTAATAATCTAGGAGTGGTGTTGTTCAACAATACCCTAAATATGCACTCTTTTCCAAGTTATGTACACTAAATAGGCACAGCTAATTGAGGATCCTGTCAATTAACTACAACGAATACGAAGTTGAACAAATAAAGATTAAACTCGCAATTTGTATTCACATAAACAAGAAATTCATCACCCAATAGGTTTCATCAAAGCCTTAGACAAGGAATTTAGCTACTCATAGATATGGGAGAATAAACTAAGCTTGAATTCATCATAAAATCAAAAGAAAAGAAGAAAGATGTTTAGAGTATTTTCTCACAATGGTTTTCCTTGCTAAGAAACCTAAAAAATCAATACATGCCTCTCTTAGGTGAAGTCTAATGTTTTAAATAGGGTTTAGGTCTAAAAATCCCGTAATTGACACTTTGGTCCCTGAAGTTTCTGCGCCTACCGCGGTTCTGCCGCGGTCGCGGTAGAACCGCGGCCAAACACCCTCGCGGAATCACTGAGGTTCTGCAGCTGCTTCCCACTGCGGTTCTGCCGCGGTCGCGGTGGAACCGCGGTGGACCCAGTGCTCTGAATCTTCGGCCTGTTTTGCGTGGTTCACTTGGGAAATTTCACAGTTGGCCTCTTTTTCATCACTTTTAACTCCAAAACTGCTCCTTAGCCTTCCTTATACATATTTCACCTACAAATCATGAAAAGCACTAATAAGAGCATTTTGTTATCACTTTTAGCATTAAAACTACACAAGAAGGTGATTATTTAAGGTGTGATTATAGTCAAATTCACCTATTATCAGTTTTCGTCAACCAGTTCTTCAATTATATTGGTGTTAATGTGTTTGACAGTAAATATCAAGAAGGTTAAAATCACATATTGAGAATTTTTCCGCGTAAACGAAAGACAAAAATATAATTAATAGTTGATATGACTATAAGAAAAAGAATATAGAAAAAATCTTGTCTATACCGGCATAAACCCGCAATCCGCCTCTCGCCTCATCATTATTTAAAAGAAAGGCTTTAATCCGCCCGTACTCGCACCCGCCCCGCACAGTTTTAAACCAACACCGTCCTGCATAGCTTAAACTTGGCCCGGCCAGGCCCATAGGGCCCACCTCGTTTGCCATCCCTAATCCCAGTATGGGGAATCTGCACTGAGTCACATGCCTAAGCCACAAAAAACAGAAGTATCATACTGGATCTTGGAGATTTCTTGGTAATTAAAAAAATAAAATAATGAAAAAGTAGGACAGAAAACGAAGGAGCATAAAATGGTCGTGTGCTGTTGATTTTTTCTGCATACACGTGGATGTACATACCTCGTCCATTTTTATAAACTATCAAATCTCTCAATTTGTACATAATTGAACAATTTGTGCAGCATCATGTTATGAAATAGTCTATGAAGAGTTAAAAGCCAAGAGAATGTATAAAGCTATATGTTAAAATGTGTCTGGTTCAGAATAGGTAGGATATAGAATATTATGTACTTATTTCTGAAAAATAATCGCTTACCTTAATTACCATGCATAGGGAACAATTATTTACAATAAAGTAGCCTAAGACTCCTATTAGAGGAGCTCCTCTAGTACATTGTCATTAAAGGCAAGTGCTCCATCTTCTTTATTTACACAGTTCAATGCAAGAAAGATAATTTTCCTGCGGATGTTTACACAAATATGATTTCTCTACCTTTCAGGATAGGGGTAAGGTATGCGTACACACTACCCTCCCCAGACGTTTAGGATGTCACTGGGTTGTTGTTGTTGTTAATGCAAGAAAGATAATTCCCAGTCCATTTTCCTGACTTGAAATCCCCTATTACGTTGCATGCACTGATATCTCATATATTACATATGATATTAAGATATCAGCATTATAACATTGCATCAACATATTTCATCTACGATGTTAAGGTTGTTTTCAATCTTATGCTGTTATATATGTGCATTCTAAAATGTGCATCCAAGCCTTTATCGACTTATGAAAATGTTTGCTGATCTTGTGGCTTATGAAACAAACTAAGAGCAACTTTCAATGCATTGCTTTCCGCAACTAGGGTGTTATGCAAGCTTCAAACTATGCTCATCTCAAATGGCGAAAAGTGTTGAGGTTTTAAGCTAAATTAGGCTTAAAAGAGGGTGAATGGGAAATGGAGGGAAAATTAAATATTTGAGTTTCACATGAGATTCCCTCCTTGACAATGGGACATTGTCCCATATTGGAAGAGGAAAAGATTTTTGATGGGTATATATACAGTTGCTCTTCTTGTAACTCTTAAAGAGTTAAGAAGAAGGCAAGCCTCGCGCCGTCGTCGTCTTGCTACCGAACTTTGCTTCAAATTAGCTACCGAACTCACCAATGTGTAATTCGTTCTATCCTGGGAAATTCCTTAAGGAAACACTGTGAATTTAGTAGGCTCGGATTAACTTCTGTTTCGTTTATGTTATTTTATTTTCTCCAGAATTATTTTACAAATACAGTATACTAACAAAAAGCACGTGATAAAATCATCAAAATAAAAATAATAGATTAACTACATCAGCATTGCACAATGTGCAGAGCATCGTCACCTCCCACTTCCTCCTCAGCAACTCCATCCCTTTTGCGGCAATGCATGTAAAAATCAAAAGTAAGAGACTCCTCCAATTTTAAAACAAGACTTTCTAGTCAAAGAAGCCCACTTGATTATCTAATCTCCCTGCTTCTAGTTGACCTTTATTGACAGCGTTAGCAGCTCTTATGGAACTTCTTGAAGCTGACGAGTGACGACAGAGAAGAACGTGCATCATTTTTCCCAGGAAGATCTCTTGCCGACAATCCATGATTTGAGTTGGTGTTATGCATTCATCCAGAATCAAATTTATACATAATGCCTGGATCTGCAGGATTGATTGCAGTACTCTGAACATAGAGAACAAAAACAAGCAATACCTGCAATATGACATAAGGATCAAGCAACCTCAGATAAATTTACAAAATAACACTCCCTCTGTTCCATGATTTTAACCACTATCTGGCGAGACATGGAGATTAAGAAGCTATTTTGATTTACAATATGGTAGTAACAGAATGACTTTTTTTTTTTTTTTTTCAAATTTATTTTTTTCATTTTTAATGTCTGTTTCATTGTAGAAACATCATATCACGATTCATTTGAATTTGACCAAATAGTCAAATATTTTGGGAATGTCCAAAAACCGAGAGCTTGTCACATAGATTAGGACAATTAGCATGCAAAGATAATGAATGAAGATCTAGAGACACATAATAGAATCAGAGAAGGTTCTCCCCTGTCATCCCAGCAATGTCCAACTATAGTATTTAGGCAAGTGATGAAGATCCAGAGACACATAATTGAAGTTCAGAAAAATGACCAACTAGACGATACTTTCCAAAAAGCCTTTCAAGACCAAATGATCAAGATTCTGTTTGTCTTTTTTCTAAACTGAAAGCTAAAGAAAACAGATGCAAGAGATGCATATATAGCAGATACGTATAAAGTTACTCGTATCACATACCACTTGTGAATAAACTACGATCGAAGCATACTCTCAAATGCGTCCTCCGAGGAAAGGGGGGAAGAAAGCATAAATGCGACTACTAACAAGCAAAATTCAGTTATAGCAACAACCTGAAAAACCAAGAGCTCAACATTTAGGCCACATATTGCATAGGCACAACTGAAGTATTTTACACAACTAAGCCAAATTCAAATGGCCATTCCCATTACATTCTGATAGCAAATCATTGAACATTTACAATGGTTGCAAAAGAAAGAAAAGCTGAGTTTTGTAAACTAAATTACAGAGCAATGTCAGGATTATATGGTGAAGAACTAATTTTCCATTGTCACAAGTTTCCTGAATGTCAGAAACAAGAGTAAAAGAGTGCAAGAAATTTATATAGAAACCAAAAAACAAGATATCCCAGTCGGGAAAGCGAAAATTGCTGAGCAGAAAGCTAAAAACATGTGTGCAACACGCCACAATACTCTTCCTATCCAGTTTTCTAACTCGTATAAAGAATTCAAAAGTAACACCAACAAAGGGAAATCAAGGAAAACATAACAAATATTGTATTTAAACAGCATATATACCTCAATCATGCTTGAGGGCATCAATGAAATGCAATTACAATTCATAGCAGTAAAGATTCAAACCGAAATACTACCAACTGATTTCGAGAACAGACAGGTGAAAGGCACAATGATTCCTCATCTAGGACGCATATCATCATCTAATTATTTTCTTGCAGATTTCGTTCATAGTAAATAACACCAAAACCGTTAGCCCTGCTGCAATTTCACATAAAAATGACTGAATTCAACATTTAAGACTTAAAATATCCATTTTGATGTTCCTCGAGGTTAAAGCAAGAATCTTTTTCTGGCTCTATTGATAGAAAATTTAATTCAAAAATGAATTTTTTGAAAACACTACACGTACACACACCAAATATAAAAAGAAACAAGAAACTCAAGCACCACATGCTCTGCCTCGTGCAAAAAAATCTATACTCCTAAAGGAACCAACCCCGAACAGGCTGCAAATATCAGTACCCAAAATGAAAACAATCAATAAACATAAATCTCAACTGCAAATCGTAGAGTGCCTAATTTGAACACTACCAACTCATTTTGCGAACAGAGAGGAGAACGAATCTAGATTAAAATTGCTTAGTCTCTTAATTCTTGGACAATATTTAGCAGTTGGCTGTGAACATTCCGATTAAATCAGGCATACATTCTTGGGTATCTCTATTGAGATGCCAATATACAATGGGTATCCCCAAATGAAAATCCCAATCTTCCTGATGGGCCTTTGAAAAGTATGATTCTTCTCTAATTTTTCTCCACGCCGATAATGATGTTGGGATATACTATTAACCATGCAGTTTAGACATACTATTATAATTTATTCTTTATGGAACAATTATTTATTTAATTTATTCAATTCAATAAAGTACTATTTTAAATAGATCATTTGTTACATGTGTGTTCTTTTAGTTATGTAGTAGACAATTTGTGTATGGAGTCTTAGCTCATGCACACAAGATTAAATTGTTGGTTCTCATAATTAATAAACTATGTTCACAATCAAAGATATTGTCGGACAAAATATCTTGATAATTGTAGCACAAGATTATCGTATAATTTGTCTTGATTATGGGAGTAATTTTACTCCAACTTCTTGTGCTAGTATACTTAGTGTATATTGAACGGACCAAGTAGAGAAAAAATATTTTTGTACTGAATATATAAAACATTTTCTCTAATTCATTAAATGAGCTTATACTCCTAATCTTGATATAATTATTATGATCAATGTAATTTGTTTGTTGTTTTGATTTATCAAAAGGTACGACTCTATTTAGATTTAGTGTATGCCTAATAGATTGGACAATAACGAATAACATTTGTGAATAATAATTAGTTGATAGAATCCATGACTCGGTTTTGGGTTTGATGATACCCCTTTATGTAAGCTTATAAGTTTTCATGTGAAAACCTGGCCGGTGGATTTTGTATCCGTCACATGAAATAGTTTAAGCGGAATTATAAAGGATTTAATTAGTTAATTGAATTAAATTTTCAGTGATTTAATTTAATTAACTGGTATTTGAAATCTTAACATGGGAGTTAAAATAAGTGTTAATGAATTTTTGAAATTCATATTGAGGAGTTCAATTGCAGTTTTTAGTGGAATAAATTACAATTAATTATAGTAAGAATTAATTCATGCTAATTTCGAATTAATACTATAATTAGTAGCCTCTTATTATTTCTGTGGTCCCTACTATAACTAGTAAAAATCTGGACAGACTTAGGTAAAAAAGTAGCTTGGGAGAAAAGTTATCCTTTTGAGTTAGAGTAGGATTCTACTTGCAGAATCCTACACGTTTTTGTGTCCCTATTGTGGCTTAATTTCGGGTCTATTAAAGGAAGACTGGTTTCACCTAATAGCTTACCTTTTAGTTGTATTGTTCTTGCCCACCCAAAAGCAAAATCGTCCAAGGTTTTACTAGGCAAATAGCAGAAGACTGCAACCCTGGATTCTTGCTGTTTGGAAGATTTGTGCAACTACTTCAAGAGGTTAGTGCTTCTAATCTCGTTATTATTGCGTTGTCTAGTTTTACATGTATTTGATGCCTGAATTGTATGCTTGCTTCCGCTGCGCATGTTCTAACAAATGAGCACCTCTAATACAGTAAAAAAGCAATAATAAAACAACTGAACAAAACATGAAATTTTGAATTAAGTCTAAGATAATTTGTTTGTTCTCACAAACTTGTAATTTGATAAAGTTTAAGCCTAAACAAGCAGATAAAATCCAAAAAGTAAATAAAATATGAACTCTATAGTCAGCGCAGTGCCTCTCAAGCTTATCCCTGTGCAACCTCGTCTCAACAACCCTCGGCGTCTCAAGCTTGAGCATCCCGGCTTAGGCATTGGCACCTCAGGCTCAACAAGCGATGGTATCATGGGTCAGGCTCTCTAACGTAAGCATCTGGAGTCTCAGGCTCACGAGCATCTGGGTCTCAAAGCATCTGGCGTCTCAGTCTCATGATGGTGCTACCGTGTTGCTGTGACAGTATGAACCAGATGAGAAAGACTTTTCTTTTTTTTTCTATAGTGTAGTTATCTTACAAATATTGTATTAATATTTATGTTGGTTTCTTTTCTTTGTTCTTTATGTATTAATATCTATGTTGGTTTCTTTTCTACTTTTGTAAGGTTTGTTTTTATTTTTTTCTACAAACTTCAATATTGTCTAAGCGAAAGTAAGATAAAAATTTCAAAACTAAAAATATTTTCGGGGCCACAAAATTTAGGGGCCAAAAGCAAAGGCTTTACTAGCATCCCCTTGTGCCGCCCTTGTTGGTATTTTAATTTTAATTATTCCCTTCGCCCTTAGTTGGTAAAATTTTTTTTGAATTTTACTAGCTTTGTGTTCAATATATTTAGGAATAAAAAAATATTTTTTTAAATTCATGTATTCTCTTTTTATTATTTAAAAAGTATAGTAAATCATAAATTCACATTTTATTTGCGTGGTAAAAGATTTAAAATTCATTGTTGAATTTTTATTAACTAGTTCAAGTTAACATTTATTTAGGAGATGTTAATTATTCTTTACGATAATAGTTGTAAATTTAAAACTTTTTAATAATTATATGTAGTATTTTTAAAGGCGGGAGCGTGAGACTGCACGTTTTACTTAACATGGGTCGAGGTGTTAGCCCAAGACATGGGACATATGCCGGATGGATCTTTAAATTTTTATTTATAAATTAATAATAGCATAATAACCATAAAAATATATGAAGTACATTAAAAGTTTAAGAAAATTAAAAAAGATTAAAACTCACAAAAAATAAAATATTTAATATTTTTTAATGCATATAAACAATGCAATAGGTCAAAGTTACTATGATGACCCGATAGGTCATCTCATATTTTGAAACTCAATTTTGTGATCCGAAGTCTTAAAACTCATGTTTAGGCCTTCCTCGATTTGCCTGCGCAGTCCGGGCGTCTTTCCAGAAAGCTTTTATGTTAAAAACTGTTAAAAATAAGAAATTTTGCCTAAAAACTTCGTTTGAGGTGACTTCGGTCAACATTTTTGGTAAACTGACCCGGATTCATATTTTAACGGTCCCGATGGATCCATATCGTGACTAATAAAAATACACGACACGGGAAACATAAAGATAAAGTAATACACTAAACACGTATATGTCAATATTTAGTCCCTGCCGTCCATTATTCTCTGCTCCTACCACTTAAATTGTTCTTCCAGCTTATTTTTTTCTTCTTCTACCTCTTTCAGTTTTGCTTTCAACTCCGCAACCTCTCTTTTATAATCTCTTTCACGTTCCCACTGTTTTAAACACAAATTATGAAGATGCTGCAAAGATTCTTTGCAGCATTCCTGATAACAGGGTTCATCAACCCATACCTCAAAATCGCAAATAGGTTCGTCGGGAACCTTATAAAACTTGTTCACACAGTGCCAGTAACGGCGTCCAACTTCACCACTATCCCAACATTTTTGCATCATGCATTTTTTTCCACACTCGCACCTTGGTACATAACGAGGTTGAGACATTTGTGCGTTAAAAAAATCTTGCTTTTCTTGAAGTATTTGCTATTAGTTATTGTTGAGCGCAGAAAATAACTAGAATGAGCCGTTATTTATAGGCAAGACAACACACATAATGTAGTATTTAACCGCGCTATATATACACATAACGTAGTATTTAACCGCGCTATTCTTTGCTTGTTAAAGGTTCTGATGGGTACGAAACAACTTTATGTCAGTTGGGCAGCTTTTTCAGTTCGACAAGACAACACACATAACGTAGTATTTAACCGTGTTATATATACACATAACGTAGTATTTAACCGCATTATGCTTTGCGTGTTAAAGGTTCTGATGGGTACGAAATAGCTTTATGTCAGTTGGGCAGCTTTTTCAGTTCGACAAGACAACACACATAACATAGTATTTACCCGCGCTATATATACACATAATGTAGTATTTAACCGCGCTATGCTTTGCGTGTTAAAGGTTCTGACGGGTACGAAACAACTTTATGTCAGTTGGGCAGTTTTTTCAGTTCGACAAGACAACACACATATGTAAAATAACAAACATAATTAACATTAAATTAATTAGCTTTATGAAATTTCAATGTTGTTTCCAGTTCTTCCGAATATATAATTTTTTTAATTATCATTAAAAAACTGAAATGGAAAAGTTAAAATCATAATTAACAAACATAATTTTATTTTATAAATCTTGCAACATAAACAAAACAACTAAATATTACAACATAAACTCATTGATAGTTAGGCACACTAGAAGAACACCCACCACGAGCTTGATTACTATTGCCACCCAAACCAGCCGAAGGACATTTTCGACGGTCGTGTCCTGTTTGCGAACATATACCACATCTGCACGCATAAACGGTATCACTAACATCCATTTGGTTTCGTATACGCATTCTCTTCTGCACCTGTATTCGACGCAAATAGGACTTGTTACACACCATTTTAAATGGTTCAGGCGGCCAATAATGCTCAGCACCCACTGGCTGCAACTGCCCACTATATGTGTTTAGGTACTTGGCAACACTATATTGTTGATCAACATAGTTAGTTATACCTAAAACTTTTTGAAAGCACTTGATGGCATGTGAGCAAGGCATGTGGTAAATGGACCATTTCCCACAAGAGCATAACCTTGTAGATTCATTTACAGTATGTACATTATTCCCCCGATTTTGATGGATAGCGGTGTGAACTTCAAAAACATTCTTTCGTTATCATACTGCAAAAATGAATGCCAATGTGCTCGCCGTATGTATTTCTCAAATCTCTTCATCGGCACTGGCATAAACTCAACACCCCTTTCCATCAATGACGTTGCAGCTACAGACCTTTCAACAAACCTCTCCGCCATCTGCTTGAACGACATCCGCACCATGGTTGTGACAGGCAATCCTCTTGCCGACTTCAATAACCCGTTGAAAGACTCTGACACATTTGTAGTCAGAGTTCCCCATCGTCTGCCACCATCCGCATGCAAAGTCCACTTTTCAGGGTCATGTCGCATTAACCAACGATAGGCTGCCTCGTCTTCTTGCCTGATATATTCCATGTGCCTCCGAAATTTATGATGTTGGTGGTCTGTTGCTGCCATCCACATCAAATCATACAGATCCTTGTTGGGATATGCCTTCTGGAAATTGGCTTTAAAGTGCCTCACACAGTAACGGTGGTAGGCATAAGGTTCTTTCCATGCAGGCAAGTTCTCCACAGAACTTAAGATACCACCGTGCCGATCAGATATTAGACAAATACCGGAACGCTGTTTGACAACGTGCTCTTTCAAATGGTTCAAAAACAGCGTCCACGTCTCTTGGCTTTCATTGGCACAAATAGCAAAAGCTAGAGGAAATATTTGTCCATTAGCATCTACTTCCACGGCTATCAACAGCTTGATATTGTACTTTCCATAGACATGAGTGTCGTCTATGGATATTACGGGCCGGCAATGCGAAAAACCATCAATTGCTGGTTTAAACGCCCAGAACACGTAATTGAATATATATTCTGGTTTACCCGGACTCCGCTCAAGCTTCCATTCAACAATCATCCCGGGGTTAAAGTGCTGCAGTGCGGCCATGTACCTGGGCAGAGCTGCAAATGACTTATCCCAGTTACCATAGACTATTTCAAACGCTCGTTTGCGCCCGAGATATGCCTTTCTTTTGGTAATGGTATGGCCATGTTCCTGGTGGACTGATGTAATGCACTCTTTGATTTTATACCTTGTTGACACTTCGATGTGTGGAATAAGGACAAGAGAAATCAAGTCAATATCCAAGTTGAAGTGATTCCCGTTGAATGTGTCCATTTCGCATGTGTGGGTGGGAATGTATTTACCCACTTTCCACAGACCTTTCTTCTTCTTGCTCGCACTCAACATACAATGACATGGCCAAAACCACCTACGACAAACAACCTTGTATACAACCGGACTTGACTCCCATCCGTCATCTCACGACACTCTTTTACGTTGTGCATTTTACAAGCTCTGCTTACGTGCGCTTTATCAGGAAAAAACATGCCCTTTGCCAGCACCGTTGGTCTAGACTCATCCCACATTTCTGTCCGAATTTCATCAAAATCCCTTGTGAGAGCTTCCACATCCGGCATGCTTGGAAAGTTATCAAGGTAAGGAATCTCCCTTGAATGAAACGGCACTTGGGACTCGTACACTCTTCGCTAGGGAGGGGGGTGGAGAATACTCTCTCGTCAAATCAGGTGCTTCCTTCTCATCCTCCTCATCACCATCCTCACGAGGAAAGGGTGTCTCGTCTCCAGATTCATCAGCATTGTTGTCGTAATCACTATTCTCTTCCTCACTCTGTGCATCTTCCAGATCCCGATTTAATACGTCGTCTTCGGGCAATTGAGTGAGTACATGTGGTTCAACTTGCTCGTTTTCACTACACAATCAACAAAATAATAAGCTAGTGAAAGTAATAAATACTTTCTATATAGTTGTATCACTTCACTTGCAAGTCGTAATGTGATGAAATTCCATAATGGAAATTTTCATTTAGGTGATGACTCCCGGATGGACCACCATGATCCAACACACTAAAACTATGCTTGGGTTCATAATTTGTACCAGCCGGTACCCCCTGTTAAATATATGAGCGTTAATACAAATTCAATACAACAAAAATGTACATAGTAACACAAAGAAAAATTGAAGTTTACCACTCGTCTTGTGAATTATGTAAAGCAGGAGGTGATAAGTTTAAATCAAGGAAAACTCTTTCATCCGGAACCTGTCCGGCAAAAACTGCTCCAGAATAACTACCCGATGACTGGGGGTTATCCAGAACATGTCCGGCAACCTCATTGTTGGGAACGTCTTCGACCTTGACGTACATATCCAACATTTTAATTACAAGAAATTCCCGGTATTCATCTGGAGTCCTCGGAAAATCCCTCAAAGTTTCATCATCGTCGATGTTTAACTCCGAGTAAAAAGCAACCCCTTGCGGAGTGACGGAATACGAATATCTTCCGGTTACTTTAAGTGTCACTGAACGTTTCCTCAAACTCATTTTTTTGCATAACAACGATATCAATTTATCGTACTCCATTGTAAGTGGTAATTTAACATGGCCCTGTGGAGATAAACTGTACCTCACAGAGTTATTCTCCATCACAACCTCACATCCCCCCCCCCCCCCCAATATAATGAAACTCTTATTCTATGCTCTTCAGACATTATGAGAAAATGCTTGAGAATTTAACAAGAAGAAAAGTTTAACCGGGAATTAGAACTTTTTTGAATGGATTTTCCTAAAATCCTAACCCCTTTATATAGGAAATGGCTAGCCCGGGAGGCTGAAATTTTTGATGTATAGCTCTTTGAATGTGCGCTACACACATTTGAATTATTGTTATGTCAGTTAACTTATTGGTGGGCCCATAAACAGGTATAGCGCATGAATTTACTGCACTATATATGTATAGCGTTTTAATTCCAGGCGCTATACCTGGCAGTCAAGTGGTCAGAGTATAGCGCACAGATTTCCGGCGCTAAAAAGTATATCGCACTTATTCCTTGCGCTATACCTTAACGGCAAAAGTTACCGTTAAGGTATAGCGTGGCGAATTTCGGCTTTATATATAGAAAAGTAACTTTTTTTTTACACTCATTAACGTCACATTTGTCCAAAAAGACAATAAAAAGGTTCCGGTTCCATAATCTTCAAAGGTCTTGCTACCAATGCAGTTGTTGATGTTGATGCTCAAAAGTTCCTTGCACAGGTATCCTTTTGATAGATGTCATTTTCAACGGGCATATTTATAACTTTTTCTTTCATAAGGTCTTCTAAAACGGAATCTTCATGAGATAAGAGTATAGATTAAGATATGTGTGAGATGATAAAAATATATTTGTGCTATTAGTTATGGCTTAAAAGTAACGTGCTGAAAAAGAGTGATGACGGAGGAATAATAAAGACTGAATGAACATGTTAAGGGACCAATGCACCATTCATGTATATTGTGTTAGTATTGACGATGCTCAGATTGTGGTTGGTTATTCAGCTTTATCATGCTAAGCTTCGAAGATGATTTAAGCTTCCAGAGCACTCTTAACATGATAAGTAAATATCTCAGACAGAGGCGGACCCAGGATTTGAGCACAGCGGATGCACCGCTATCTTTAACATAGATATATAAGCTAGTAGCGACAAAATTTAGCATGCTAACTCCTTGAAAATTTAATGATTATGAGTCAATGATCAAAAATATCTTTTAAAATATCAAAAACTTACTCAAATAAAATCAAGATTAAATATTCGTTAAGCAGTTCAAGCAGAGTCTCTCAATCGCCATCGCTAAATCGAAGGAGGTATGCTACTTTGCCGAAGTGATTTTTGAAGGCACAAGCATTTTGGAGTTTTTCTATCGCTCTTTTTGGGAGAAAATTTTGTTGAATTACTTATTTTAATACAAGTCAAGAAAATGATGATGTTTATAAACTAAGTTATCATGATAAAAAATATAAATTGGCTTCTTGCTAATGGAATATTTTATTCCTCTCCAATTTTCTTTAATCTTTTTATGTCTCTCTCTCTTACCTTTTTCAAATTCTAGAAAGACGTTTCTCAAAAAAAAGTTGACTATTTTATATAGAAGCTCTATAGTACTAATCGTGGAGAGAAGCTTGGTTTGAGGATTTTGAGAAAGATTTGATGGGAGCAAAGCTAAAATAAATTCATTAAATGTACTAGTGCTAAAATATTTTTGAAATCAGAAAAGATTAAAAAAAAAAAGAGAGAGAAAACCAAATTGAGCTCTAATTAAATACAGAATACTAAACTACCTTGAATTCAAAGAGAGAAAAAAATAAAATGAAAAAGAGACACATTGCTGCTAGCACTGGGTCTTGAACCCGGGTCATCTTGAGAAGGAGAAGCAAATGCTGCAAGTTAAACCATCCTAGCAATCAAACTTTTGTGTTTGAGGGGGCACATCAAAATTATTTACGGGGTCCATGATGTATATACAAATATATATACACGGTTTTTGCCGAAGTTAACGGGTTCCGGTGACCCCTCTAGTGACCATGTAGGTCCGCCCCTGATCCCAGAAGACTTTGAAGTGGTTATGTATGAGTAAAGAAGAGGAGACATTTATGTTAAAGGATGAACTCAAATCCTCTTACATTGGCTCTTTTCTTCTAGTTGATACGTGCAACGACCCGGCCGGTCGTTTCGAGAGTTGTAGCCTCGTTCCTCCATTTATTGCTCCTTTTGTGTTCTACAGATGTTATATGACTTACAGTGTTGGTTGCTTCGGGTCCGAAGAGATTTCCGAGTGAATTGAGACAATTAGTCTCCTAATTGAAAGCTTAAGTTGGAAAAGTTTACCGGATGTCGACTTATGTGTAAATGACCTCGGATTTGAATTTTGATGGTTCCGTTAGCTCCGTTAGGTAATTTTAGACTTAGGAGCATGTTCGGATTATGATTTGGAGGCCCGTAGTAGAATTATGCTTGAATTGGCGAAAGTTACAATTTTGGAAAGTTTGACCGGGAGTAGACTTTTTAATATCGGGGTCAGATTGGATTTTTGAAAGTTGAAGTAGGTTCGTGGTGTCATTTATGGCTAGTGTGCAAATTTTGAGGTCAATCGGACGTGATTTGATAGGTTTCGACGTCATTTGTAGAATTTGAAAATTTCAAAGTTCATTAGGCTCGAATCCGTATGTAACTCATATTTTTGATGTTGTTTGAGGTGATTTGAGGGTTCGACTAAGTTGGTATGATATTTTGGGACTTGATGGTATGTTTGGTTGAGGTCGCGGGGGCCTCAGGTTGATTTCGGATGGTTAACGGATCATTTTTGGACTTAGGCTGTTGGCTGAAATCACTGGTTTTTGGCCCATCTGGTTTCTCTTATGCGTTCGCGAGGGAGATACCGCATTCACGAAGTGTACTTGGAGGCTGATGGAAGTTTGTTCTTCGCGTTCACGAAAAGGAGCCCGTGTTCGCAAAGGTGTGGTCAGTAGAGGCATCGCGAATGCGAGGAGGGTAATGCGTTCGCGAAGAGGAGTGAGGTAGCTGGGGACCCCAGCCTTTTGGTCTATGCGTTCGTGGAAGGGTAGTCACGTTCGCGAAGTGAACGGTCAGCGAAGCATCGCATTCGCGGTTGGTTGGACGCATTCGCGAAGAAGGTTTTGGGCGGGAGAATCATTTATGTTGTGCGAACGCGAGGGAAAGGCCACGTTCGCGATGAAGGAAATATCTGGGCAGCAGTGTTAAATTTCAAAAAAGAGGGTTTGACCCATTTTTCATATTTTGAGCTAGAGACCACGGATATGGGAAATTCTTGAAGGGATTTTTAAGGAATTGATTGGGGTAAGTGATTCTTACTTGGTTTTAGCTAAATTCCATGATTATGCCTTTAACTACATTATCTAATTTGTGATTTGGGGTGAAAATTGGGGGAACAAAGGAAGAGTTCTTGAGTTAGATTTTTGAGGTTTTGAACGGGATTTTGTTATCTTTGGATAAATTTGGTATGGTTAGACTCGTGACTGAATGGATTTCGGGTTTTGTGACTTTTGTCGGATTTCGAGACATGGGCTCGGGGGCCGGGTTTGAGCCGATTTCGGATTTTTTGGCTATAATTTAGTGTTTTTCTTGTGGAATTGATCCCTTTAGCCTATATTAATTGTATTGTACTGCTTGTGGCTAGATTCGGGACGTATGGAGACCGATTTGAGAGGCAAACTCTTTTTAGAGTAGAATTTTGCCTGGATGGAGGTAAGTAACAGTTTCAAACTTGGTTCTAAGGGTTCGAAATCCCGAATTATGTGTTATATGATTGGTATTGAGGTGACGCACACGCCAGGTGACGGGCGTGCACCGTGAGAATTGTGACCTAGTTGATTCCATGGCACTGTATAGTGATATTATCTTGTTGATATCCGTGTTTTTATAATGTGATAAAGTAATTGAGCTATCAATCATGCTAGATATCATGTTTAGGCTTTATGCCGATACTGTTGGGACTCATAGTGGTCGTTTCTTGCTGTCACTTTACTGGATTCAATTATATTTTGTACTCAGTCACATTCATTTATTCCATATCATATCTCAATCTCAATTGTTAATTATTGATACATCATATTGTTGTTTGGGGCCAGTTTTTATGATATTGTGAGTCCGTGAGTGAGACTGGAGATATTAACGACTGAGTGAGGCCAAGAGCCTGATTATGAGTGACAGTTATGGGATCGGGATGCACGCCGCAGCGGTTATACTGATTTATGATAGCGGTTGGGCTGTAGGAGCCTCTCCGGAGTCTGTACACACCCCCGGTGAGCGTGGTTGATATTATTTAGGGATGGATCTTCCCTGGACATGGATCTTGTCCGAAGCACTTGATACCTGGAGATGGATCTTCTCCATAGGGCTGGATTGGCCTTCCTCGGCACTAGGTGACTGATGATCAGTGATGTATATATTCCGGGATGGATCTTCCCTGGCCGTATGAGCCATATACAGTGCTGAGTGGTTGAGCCTTTGAGAGTGTGAGCACATGAGGTTGTCAGTATGGTGCATCACATACAGCATGTGCATTGGCATGTAGAGATAGAAGAGTTATATTCTTCATATTGTTCAGATCTGATCTATTTCACTGTTTTGAGTTGTCTATTTAACTTGAAAACATGCCTACATTTCTGCACTGTTGTTTCTATTTTTAACTGTACCGGTTGAGTTCGTCACTACGATTCAGTCAAAAGGTTGGACTTATTACTTACCGAGTTGGTTGTACTCACGTTACTCCCTGCACCTCGTGTGCAGATCCAGGCACTTCTGGTCACGGCGGCTGCTAATTGAGGAGTCAGATCCCGGAGACTATCGAGGTAGTTGCATGGCGTCCGCAGGCCTTGACTCTCCTTCTTTATCTCTATCTGTATTTTAGTTTTTATTCCCTAGACACTGCAGTGGACTGTATTCTGGTTTAGACGTTCATGTACTCTGTGACACCCCGGTTTTGGGATAGATTGTATCATATTTTGAGTTGTTCCTATTTTCAAAAGGCTTTTTCTTAAATATTAATTGTTTTCACCTCAATTTTTAAAGTGTTTTACTGTATTGAGATATTGAGTTTTGGCTGGCCTAGTTCCACAATAAGCGTCATCACGACGGTTGATTTTGGGTCGTGACAAGTTGGTATCACAGCCTAAGTTACATAGGTCTCACGAGTCATGAACGTGTTTAGTAGAGTCTTGCGGATCGGTACGAAAACGTCTGTAATTATCTTCAAGAGGCTGCCAAACCCTTAGGGAACTTCACATTCTTGAATTCTTGTCGTGCGAATCTGTTGATTCTGGTAATTAAACTTCTTTTATTCTATTCTCTCACAGATGTTAAGGACACGTACTACTGGGCAGGACGGAGAGCCACCAGCCAGGGCAGCGAGAGGCCAAGGTCGTGGTAGAGGTCGCGGTAGGGGCAGAGGTGCAGCTCGCACAGCAGCTAGGACAGCACCTGCAGATCTACCAGTTGCCCCAGTTGAGGAGCAGGTCCCAGTTGTGGATGCTCCAGTGGGGCCAGCTCAAGCACCGCCCGTGCCCATTGTGATTCCAGGCCTTTAGGAGGCCTTAGCTTAGATTCTGACCGTGTGCACCAGTCTTGCTTAGGCGGTCTCTATACCAGTCGGGGAAGATACTTAGACTCCCGCCGTCCGCACACCAGAGCATGTGATGCAGGGAATCTAGACACCGGGGGCACCATCAGCACAGCCAGTTGCAGCTGCTCAGGACTATGTGGTTCCTGTCATGCCTGATGATGAGCAACATAGATTGGAGAGGTTTGGGAGACTCCAAACTCCATCTTTTGGTGATACAGATGCGGAGGATGCACATGGCTTCTTGGATAAGTGTCAAAGGATGATCCATACAACAGGTATTCTGGAGACAAATGGGGTCTCGTTCACTACTTTTCAGTTCTCTGGAGCTGCCTTCAGTTGGTGGGAGGCTTATGAGAAGCATAGGCCGGTCGGTGCAGCACCACTTACCTGGCATGAGTTCATCATTCTCTTCTTGGAGAAGTTCGTGCCGCAGTCTCGCAGAGAGGAGCTGCGCAGACAGTTTGAGCAGTTGTGTCATGATGATATAACTGTGACACAGTACGAGATGAGGTTTTCTGAGTTGGTCCGTCATGTGGTTTGGTTGGTTCCCACTGATAGGGAAAGGATTAGGAGGTTCATTGATGGCCTCACATTTCACTTGCGAGTGCTTATGGCTAGAGAGAGGGTGTCAGGTGCTACTTTTGATGGCGTTGTTGACATTGCTCGACAGATAGAGTTGGTCCGCAGCCAGGAGCGGGTTGAGAGGGAGGCCAAAAGGTCTTGTGGATCAGGTAGTTTTGGTGGTGTTCCTTCTGGAGGTCAGTTCTACCACGACAGGGGTCGTCCTTTCAGGCATGCTCAGACGGCTCGCCCAATTCACCGTAGTGCATCATCTGGCCATGGTTCTCACAGTTCTCATCAGGGTCACTCATCTATCAGTGCCCTTCCAGCTCAGAGTTCGTCTCATGCACCATCAACTCAGGGTTCATGTTAGTTTATATGAGTCCACCAAACTATAGAGTACCAGGTCCTATATGAGATGATGCTGAGAATGCTATGAATACTAGAAGTAAAGAAGACAAGAGATTTTTTACGTGGAAAAATCCCACACAAGGGGATCAAAAAACCACGACCTACTCTTGTAGGCTTTTAACTTCATTAACTTGCAATCTCCCTATTACAAGCCACTTTGCAATAACCCTATTGTAAAGACTTCAACTAACTTGTGATGCACCCACCACAAGCCACTTTATAACTACCCTAGTTACAAAGGCTTTGAACTTATGACTATTCCTAGTCACAACATAAACTCGGAAGTTTATGAATTTTGGTTTGTTCCTAAGACAAAGCTTCTAAGAAAGCAAACTAGGAAATACAATGAAGAGCAAATAACAAGATTACAACTCAACTACGGATGTACATAAACTCATTAAGAAACTGATCCTTAGTGGAGTTGTCTTCTTGTTCTTGACACACCAGTGACTTCAATGCGGGATGAACGTTGTTATGCTTGAGAGAATATCACTGAATGCACAAGAAAGATGTTGTGCCTTGCACCAGGTTGTTATATAACAAAAGACATCACAATGGATAGTGATGTCAATTCTTAGTACACGCTTCTTCCCAATGACAAGTGACTGTTGCACTATCTGCTGCACAGTCACTTCTGTGCAATTGCGTTCCAACTGTGTAGTTGACTTGTACTTGTGTCAGAGAACACTGAGGGATCAGGTCCCTGTTGTGTTCCTCTATATAATGGTTGCGGACAGTCACTACCTGTTGTTACGTTCCAGCTGTACAGTTGACTTGTACTTCTGTCAGAGAACACTAAGGGACAGTCACTGACTTGTACTTCTGTCAGAGAACCATAAGGGACCAGATCACGAGGTCCCTGTTGTGTTCCTCCTTGTGGTTGTTCATTCATTTGCTGGAGATCAGACTGGACATTATTCATTTGAAATATATACCACGTGGGTCAGGTTCTCTATCTGGTTCTTTACAATAAGTTTGTTAGATCATCAAAACATAAGAAGCAAGGTAAAGATACATTGAAACCCCATCAATTTCCCCCTTTTTGATGATGACAAACTTAGTCATTGATAGTATTTTATTAGAGCAAAAACAACCAGATAAGCTACCAGAAACTTCACAAGTTCCCCATGAATCTCAGATCCCCCAGAAACTTCACAAGTTCCCCCTGAATCTCAGATCCCCCTTTATTTTTCCCCCATTTGGCATCATTAAAAAGAAACACAAGCAGATAATCAGTATAAAGAAGTCTAATGCAGCTAACTCATGCCACATATGTGCACACAGCATGACAGAAAAGAGAAGCCAGAGGAAAACAACATTGTACATGCAAAAAGAGGAGTTGTTTCATTAATATTAACAATGGACTGAGCAAGACAGGAGCAATAATGGTGAACTCCAGCATGCCATCACAAAGAAAATCAAACAAAAAGAGAACAACAGCCACAAAATGTTAGAGCAGAAATAGCTGGACACGGATAGGACCCTAGGGGACACTAGAAGAATGAGGCTGGGAAGAAGAGGCTGCAATGGTTTTGAGAACCAGGTCCAGTCGAGCATTTGCAGACAGTTGTTCTTCAAGTAATTGTGCCTGAAGTTTATCATTTTCCTGTGTCAGTCGGGCAACTTCTTCATTAACAGAACCAGGTCCTTTAACTACTTGACTGAGCTGAGTCTCCAGTATGGCATTTTGAGCCCTCAACCTCCTGATCTCTTCTGAAGCTACATTTTGAGCGTTGATTAGCTGAGAAATGGTCGAGATGCTTCCACCAGCTCTTTCTACACATTCACATTCTTCAAAAGTGGTCTTAGAGAAGGTTTGTTTGCGTGTGCCCACTTTGGGATTCTGAGAATCTTTCCCAACACTGAAGCATCGAGTACAATGTCTACTCCATTTACTAGCGCACAAATGTGATCCCCCTCAACAGTGAAGAGAGATGCGTAGATGCTTTGCACCGTATCTTCGTACACCAGAGGCATGCTTTCCCGAAACAAGTGCTCTCATTGCTGAAACTCAACGATCTCCAGAATTTGTCTCATACCTGCCATCTCTGAAATTGCTGGGTCAAATGTACGACCCCACAAGACCTTTTGAGTTCTTAGTCTCTGCTGCCAAAGACTTCTATCGCTGGGCATTGTCCTCAGAGCACTGGGTTCTCTAACAGTTTCCCATTTTCGTTTGCTAGATCCTTCAACAGACTTTCCTTTCCAGCTTATTAACCCCTCAGTATTATCTTCAGACATGGCTTTCTCAACTTGACTCCTTTTAGACTTGCCGCTACCTTTCACGAATGCACCATTTTGTTTCTCAATAGTTTCATCGGAAGCTTTATCCACAGACTCTTGAGCTTTCATAGATTGGTGCACTAAGGAACCAGGTTCCTTTGGAGTATTTTTGTCAGTCCCACTATCTGGAACACTCTTGTCAGTAACTAATTCCCTTTGGTTCATCAACCTCCTTTTCCTTGTCCTGACACTCCTCCTATTTTTCTGCACAGTGGACTCAAAACCCTCTTTCTGTTGTGACCTAATAGTGGTTGACTTGGAGGAGGATCCTAAGAGCTTAGGATGATCAGGAGGTGCAGAAGTGGGTTTGCCTGGAAGAGAATCAGGTTCTTCAGTAGTTTTTTTCTGGGAGCGTCTCATGAGCCAAAGAATCGATGAGTGTTATGGTTCTTACATCGCTCAGGAATGGAGTGTCTTCCCCCTGATACTCAGATGAGAGATATGCTCCTTCATTTAACAAACTCTCAGCAGCGATAGCCATGATGTTATGCGCTGCTTCCTTTTCTGGTGACTCTGTGAGTGTCACTAAGTCCAATATTGAGGAGTTCAGATACTGATCAGGATCGTCCTCAGAGACTTCTGATACTTGAGAGGTAAAAGCTCCCGAGTGTTCTTTGATGAGATCAGAGGAGAGACGAGACATAGGGTTTTCAATATGTGGAAGAGAAATAGGGTTTGTCAGAAAAGGAAACACTATAGGAAAAGGGGAGGAACCATGTATGGATACAATGGTATTGGAAGGAGTGAAATAGTGAATCTCTGGGAATGATTTTAAGGATGATAGGGAAGTGGGAGTGGTGTTAATGGTGGGAGAAGGAGGCGATCGTTCGATTGCCATTATAGGAGTATCTGGAATACAGGTAGAGTGAGAGAGAGAGAGAGAGAGAGAGAGAGAGAGAGATGAAGAGAGGTTCACAGCTATACAGAAGAGATGAAGGTTCATGACTTGCTGTGAGGGAGAAGGAAAGTTTTATTGGAAAAAGGACTAATGATGAGAAGAGAGAGAAACAGGTTCTGAGTAGTTCTAAAAATGACGGTAGGTTTGTGGGAAAACGTTATCGTGCAGAGGGGATGAAGGAATTTGAAAGACAAGACATGTCATGAAGACTTTGAAAAGTTGGATGATGTGGCAGTTGAGTTAATTATGTTAACATTTTGAGACGGCATACAGAAAAAAACACATTACTACTAACTTGTGGTATAGGAACCTGATGCCCGAACATTTTTTGAAAAAGGTTTTGGCAGCTCTTCTTTCGCAGTTCATAACTGTACCTTTAGCTTCTATGATCATCATGCATGTTTACCTGCAACGGTATCGATGTGAGTTAGGCTTGGTCAGAAAATATTTAGCTAATTTTACCTGAAGGTGTTTCGCATATCCAACTGATGGTAAATCAGGTTCCCCATTGGACTCTCATGACCCCATCTTCACCTTGTTTCTTCCAGAATATTCCCTACTCAAGGCTTTGGTGAAGATATCTGGAATTTGGTCTTCTGTTCTGACATATTCTGCTTCAGTTATTTACGAAGTCATTGAGTTTTGCTTCCTTGAGCCCAAAGAGATGATACATGATCACAATAAGTGAACCATTCCATAAGTGCCCTTTTTCTGTACACAAGCTAACTTGCATAGTTAATCATTACCATACTAAATAAGGTTAAGCTGTCACCTGCGGGGTGATACAGGACCAGGTCCTGTGTTCCCTTAAGATAACTCAAGATTTCTTTTGACAGCCTTCAAGTATGGTTCCTTGGGACTTGAGTTTGGATTCTGTTCTCAAGGGGAAATACAGAAAGGACTAGGAAGGAAAACACAAATTTCTGATTTTTTATTTCAGTTCAGAATGAAGGGGAGTGATTGTGTTATCAGGTGGATGGGAGATTTTGAGTTTCCAGTTTGAAACAGAGGTTTGCTTGGTAGAGGAGCTTGGTAGGTTAATTGGATTTCCCTTCACTCCTTTTTCTGTTACTTGTGGAGTGTCTTGCACTGTATCTTTATTCTTCATTCAGCTTCAGTGATAGCACTTTCAGTACTAGGTTCCTTGTGAGAAGCGAAAGAGGATGTTGCATTGTCTTTCACCTTTATCCTTCACATTGTATCAGCCTTCCCAATTGAAACCTCAGATATTTCCTGGGGATAGGAGATGGTTCATTTTATTGATCATCACTGTTTCCTTCTTCGTTAGAGGAATGTGTTTCGTTGAATAGCATATGAACACTCCCTTCACCCAGTGTGCCCCTTTTGTTGTAGACTTTGTAGCCTTCGCTTTGTGGAGAGTATTCCAGAAGGATTCCTTCGTCACCTTTTTGCATCAAACTTCCCAAGTTGGTCCTTCCCATTGTTAAGAACATGGCATCTTTATTCAAAAGGTCCTCAGATGAGTTGCCTTTGATTTTCTTCTACTTGGCAGCTCATAGAGGGTTTTGTCCAGGAGGGACCTGATCATACACTTGTTCGCTGAGTAGCATGCACGTGATCACTGCTTTAGCTCAGACGTTTCTGGAGATTCCATTATTGATGAGCATTGTTCATACCATGTCTTCCAGACTCATGTTCTTTCCTTTTAGCAACACAATTTTGCTGTGGAGTCCTTGGTGCTGAGGAGTTGTGTGTGATCCCATTTTGTTACAGGCTTATCAAGTTTGCGTTGTTTACCTCTGACCAGTGGTCGGATCTGATCTATTCTCCTTCAATTATGTCTTCACTTGAATCTTCTTGACAAGGACCATTAATACCTCAAGAGACTCATCCTTTGTTTTGTGAACCAGTGTCCAGGTGAATCTTGAGTTTGGCAGACCACGGACCAGGTTCTTTTGACTCAATTTATTCGGAGGTGAGAGGCTTGCATGCACCAATCTTTCACGCCAAAGTTTCGACTTCAACCACCTCATACCACCAGCTTATGGAGAATCAAAGTCAACAAAGAAGATGTTCTTGTTTCCTTTGTCCACTGAGACCACTCTGGTCAGTTATCAGATTGGTAACTATGCACACTTCTTGATAAGAACTCTACTTTGTTCCCTCTATCACAGATTTGAGAAACACTCAGGGGACTGTACTTTAGGCCATTCACATAGTACACGTTCCCAACTGAGTGACAAAGAACCTTTCCAACTTTGCATTTACCGAGAATGTACCCTCTCCTTCCCTTTTAAGGATATATTCCCTTCCTGCAAGGCTTTTAGTGAGGAGAAATTCACAATGCTTTCAGTTACGTACTTTGAGCATCCACAATCCATAGTCCATTGCAGTTCGCTTTCTCTCACTGTTCCCTGCACATGCAAATCAAAGGTTATATTTAGGAACCCAAACTAGTTTGGGTCCCTTGTTATGATAGAAAGGATGAATAAGGGCTTTCCTAGTCCATGCTGGCAACATCCGTTTTTTGCGAGAGGTACCTGGTCCTTTGTTAGTAGTTACTTTATCAGTGAACACTTTGTTTTTCTGAACAGACTGAACCTGGCCTGGCAATTTTCTTTAAAGTGCCCATTGTTCCCACAGTGGGTACATAGCCAGTTAATAGGGACAGTGACGTACTTGTTGTGAGGGTTGTAAGGAGTTTTCTCCCTTTGGAACCCGATGCCCTGCCTGTTTCCACTATTGTTAAGATACATGGCAGTAACAGCATCTGAGGACCAGGTCCACTTCAGAGATTTCTCAAGATCAATTCTTACTTTCTCCAATTCAGCTTGGAGTTGCTGATTCTTCTCAAGTTCACCACATAGACTAGTTTTCACAACAGTTAATTCCTTTTCAAGCTTAATGTATGACTCACTAGCTACTTCCTTCCCTTTACCAAGACTCACATTCCTATGTTCTCTATTGAATCCCTCAATGGTTTCCTCTAGATCGGTGCTTATTACTAAAAGATCATCCCTCTCATGCTCTATAGCTGCAATTTTTTTCTTCTAAGGTGTGTTTCTCATTGCTAAGACCTTCTATTGTTTCTTTCAGATCAAAAACTACTACCATTGGGTCGTCTCTCTCATTTTCAACACTAGTTATTCCTTCATTCAAGGCTTTCTTTTCTTTTTCAAGATTAGCTATGGTCTCATTTAGATCCACTAAACATACCACCATATCATCTCTAAATTGTTTGGCTTTTCCTAGTTCTATGGTCAGGATCTCTTTATCATTAACAAGGCTATAATAGGCATCAATTAGGACATTTGCTAATGACCTTAACTTCTTAGAAGAGTAGGATTTCATATTTCTCTAAACATCCCTGAAATTTACCTCATCGTCTTCATCTTCTTCATCATCATCAGACTAAGCCATCAGCGCGAACAGTGAATCATACTTCGTTGCTTCAGTTTCCACTGCCATCATGGAACTGTTTTCTGCATCTGGTTCTCTTTCGGATTCACTAGAGGAGTCTCCCCAAGCAGCAAGAGCCTGCTTCACAATATTGTCAGCAGCACTTTTTCGATTGAACCGTTTGTCTGGAACCATGTTCCTTTTTGCTGCTTTGTCAGGATTTTGTTTGTATTGCTCCTGTTTCGCGAGTGGGCAGTCTTTGATGAAATGCCCTGACTTTCCGCACCTGTGAAAGAGATAATTGTTCCTTGCTTTACTTGAACTGCCCTTCTTTGGTATACCACCATTTCTTCGAACCATCTTTTGAAATCTTTTAGTAAGATAGGCCATGTCACTATCTTCATCACTTGAGTCACTGCTTTCAGCTTTGAGTACCAGGTTCTTTTCCTTCTTCGGCTCTCTCCTTTCACTGTCTTTCTTTCTTTTCATCTCATATGTCTTCAGATTACCAATCAACTCATCCATGGTTAGAGTTTGTAGATCTTTAGCTTCAGTGATGGCATTTACCTTACTCTCCCAAGAACCAGGCAGAACACTGAGGATTTTCCTTACAAGCTTATTTCTGGGAATGACATCTCCAAGTGAATGAAGCTCATTTATGATGGAGGTGAATCTGGTGTGCATATCTTGTATAGACTCATCATCCTTCATCCTAAAGAGCTCGTACTCTGTAGTGAGCATGTCGATCTTGGACTGTTTGACCTGAGTAGTTCCTTCGTGTGCTGTTTGCAACGCTTCCCATATTTCTTTAGCAGTATCACAAGCTGAGACTCTGTTGTACTCATCAGGTCCTATGCCACATACCAAGATCTTCTTGGCACGATAGTTCTTTTCTACAGCTTTTCTGTCAATGTCGTTGTACTCTTTTCTGTCTTTCGGCACCATTGGTCCTGTTTCTTCAAGCTTCTTCATAGGAACATGTGGACCATCACAGATGATGTCCCACAGTTCTGAATCTTCGGCCATTATAAAATGCATGCGAGTCTTCAACCAACCGTAGTATTGACCATTGAATCTAGAAAGTCTGTAGGTTGATTGTCCTTCCTCAAAGTTTGGTGGAGCAGCCATGAGGATCCTTCCTAGGTGTTAGCCTGATAGGAGGAACCCGCTCTGATACCAATTGTTAGTTTATATGAGTCCACCAAACTATAGAGTGCCCGGTCCTATATGAGATGATGCTGAGAATGCTAATGAATACTGGAAGTAAAGAAGACAAGAGATTTTTTACGTGGAAAAATCCCACACAAGGGGATCAAAAAACCACGACCTACTCTTGTTGGCTTTTAACTTCACTAACTTGCAATCTCCCTATTACAAGCCACTTTGCAATAACCCTATTGCAAAGACTTCAACTAACTTGTGATGCACCCACCACAAGCCACTTTATAACTACCCTAGTTACAAAGGCTTTGAACTTATGACTATTCCTAGTCACAACATAAACTCGAAAGTTTACGAATTTTGGTTTGTTCCTAAGACAAAGCTTCTAAGAAAGCAAACTAGGAAATACAATGAAGAGCAAATAACAAGATTACAACTCAACTACGGATGTACATAAACTCATTAAGAAACTGATCCTTAGTGGAGTTGTCTTCTTGTTCTTGACACACCAGTGACTTCAATGCAGGATGAACGCTGTTATGCTTGAGAGAATATCACTGAATGCATAAGAAAGATGTTGTGCCTTGCACCATGTTGTTATATCACAAAAGACATCACAATGGATAGTGATGTCAATTCTTGGTACACGCTTCTTCCCAATGACAAGTGACTGCTGCACTGTCACTTCTGTGCAATTGCGTTCCAGCTGTGTAATTGACTTGTACTTGTGTCAGAGAACACTGAGGGATCAGGTCCCTGTTGTGTTCCTCTGTATAATGGTTGCGGACAGTCACTACTTACTGTTACGTTCCAGCTGTACAGTTGACTTGTACTTCTGTCAGAGAACACTGAGGGACAGTCACTGACTTGTACTTTTGTCGGAGAACCCTAAGGGACCAGATCACCAGGTCCCTGTTGTGTTCCTCCTTGTGGTTGTTCATTCATTTGCTGGAGATCGGACTGGACATTATTCATTTGAAATGTATACCACGTGGGTCAGGTTCTCTATCTGGTTCTTTACAATAAGTTTGTTAGATCATCAAAACATAAGAAGCAAGGCAAAGATACATTAAAAACCCATCAGTTCATCTATGTCGGGGCCTTCTAGCAGTTATCCCGGTGCTCAGAGCTCCCTTCAGTCCCCACCACCACTCGCAGGGAGAGGTTGCTTTGAGTGAGGAGATTTGGATCATATCAAGAGGCATTGTCACCGCCTTTCGGGAGGTTCATCTCAGCAGAGGAGTCATCCTTCGACTTCAGCAGCAGTTACTTCACCACCCGCCCAGTCAGCTCGGGGTGGAGCTCGGTCAGTTAGGAGCCGCCCTAGAGGGGGAGGTTGATCAGGTGGCGGTCAGGCCCGATTCTATGCACTCCCTGCCAAGCCAGATGCTATTTTGCTTTAGATAGAGTGATCACAGGTATTGTCTCCGTATATCATCGAGATGCTTCTGTATTCTTTTTCTGGGTGTAAGATATGTTTTTATTGGAATCATTTTCCACTTCAACTTTGTCTTCGACATTTTCAGCTTTAGTGTTTGAAGTTGGCATTCACAGAGTTTATATTTTTGCACGTCCACTATGTCACAAGTAGAAAAAGTTTTCTCTTTTCATCCTAAGTACTCATCGAATGTTAGGAAGTTGCTCTGAAATGAAAACAGTCTTTCGCCAACTCTAGAAGATTTATTTAATTTCTAAACTCTCAAGTTGTACTCAAAACTGAAGCTGATACGTAAAATATCTTTTGTTATGTGATAATTCAATTTATTCTCAAAGGCTAGTCAGAATTCATGTTGGGTCCGTGCAATAGCACGGGTATACAGTACTAGTATATTTAGTCAAAATTGCATGGGGCGTCCTATTTGGTCGTCCCCATTTAACCTATACCCATTTTTTTTAAAAGTTTTAACTTGTACCCACTTTTTAAACAACTTCAACCCCCTTTCTCCTCTTCCTTCTCCTCCTTCGTTTTCTTCTTCTTCTTCTTCTTCTTCTTCTTCTTCTTCTTCTTCTGCATGAAACTTCAGTTCATGGGATGATTGCCATAAGTATGTTTATCAGATTATTTAAAAATAAATTATAGATAATTACGTAAGTTAGTAGACAATAATTTGTGAATATTTCCACGTAATTCTGTTCTTTTCACGTTTATTATTTCTAAAATTTATGATTTAGATATTGGCAATCTGATTACTTTATAATAGTAATACACTATGAAAGAATAAGGTGATTATTTATCTAGTATGTTAGAAAGTTTTTTCAAAAACTTCAGCTATTTTAGTGCTAAAATTTTTACAAATGAACTAAATAACTTCAGCATCTTCTGCTGAAGTTTTTGAAAAAGCTTTATGACAAAACTAATGAATCCAGGACAAAAAAAACTTCAGCTTATATAGTGCTGAAGTTTTTACAAATGAACCAAATAACTTCAGCATCTTCTGCTGAAGTTTTTGAAAAAGCTTATCCAGGACAAAAAACTTACAGCTTATTAGTGCTGAAGTTTTACAAATTGAACTAACAACTTCAGCATCTT